>NW_026932548.1:0-5283 GCF_032062105.1 Saccostrea cuccullata
TTCTTCCACAGTTAAAAAATCACCCCTTTGGATAGTGATTATAGAACGTATAAACATGGTTAACTCTCCTTAGAATAAATTCATTATATAAATATTGCTCACAGATATTTTTATTTTATTGACCATGAATATTTAGATGTATAATTGAAGGCCTCACCTCTGGAAATATGTTTATCTTTAGGAACTACGATCATGCCGACTCCCATACATATACCTGCTCTACAAAATAAAAAAAAATCTTTAAACGGTTTTAGACTGGGTAGAGAGTTTTAAGGATATAGACCTGCATACGTGTTTATGTACAATATGAAATAATCTGTATTTCGAAGTCTGTCTATATATTGAACATACGCAAGTGAGTTAAGGCTACATAAGGAGGTTTGTATGTAAAATATCTAATTAAATTTTATAATTGCTCTACCTACTGCACAGAAAATGGTAAGACTTGTTTTCTTATACAATCTTGGTATCCACGACAGGCAATAGTCAGTACATATTATGACGTCATATTATGACTAAAATCGCTTCGGCGCAAGGGCATACCTTACTTTGTTTTACAGAAGCAAGGTACATGTATAAAAAGAAGCAGAATATTCCAAGGATTTACGATATTGCTGCACAAATGTCGGCACTGCAATTGTTTAGTTACTATTCGTGCAGTTTTAAGTTTAAACAGGGTAAAAATTCACAGTCCAGTGTAAGTTTCCTAAAATTTTTATCAATTGATTGATTGTATACTGTTTAACGTCCCTCTCCAGAATATTTCACTGATATGGAGACGTCACCATTGCCGGTGAAGGGCTGCAAATTTGGGCCTTTGCTCGGCACTCAGGGCCATTGAGCAGGGAGGGATCTTTATCGTGCCACACCTGCTGCGACACGGGGCCTCGGTTTATACGGTCTCATCCGAAGGACCGCCCCATTTAGTCGCCTTTTACGACAAGCAAGGGGGTACTGAGGATCTATTCTAACCCGGACCCCCACTGGTAAATTTTTATCGATTGAGAAAGTCCATAGGATTTGTGCAGCAATTTTACATATTTTAATAACATTCTTAATACAATTATACATTGTTTATTTTAAATTAGATAGGACATGCCCTTGCGCCGACGTGATTTTGTTGATATGATTTATGACCTTGAAAAGGAGAGAACAATGATGTCATAATATGACGTCATAATGTGCACTTGCATTAATAAACTGTTGGTACTTTGTATTTATAAGAAAATCAATTTGAACTTTCTTTGTTCATAAAATATACAACTTATGAATTTTTATCAGCTCATTTGCATAGAAATATCCATATTTAGCCTAAGCTCACTTGCGTAGTTAATATTACGTAATATCGCCACTATCTCGCTGTTATCTAACTTATTATCGATCTTTTTCGGGGCAGTCGAGAAAACTCTAAATCTCGCAAGATGACTGGGGCATATGGAATTGTTTACAGTAGTGACAATCGAATGATTCGAACAATTTTATGCCGAAAATAAAATGTGTTGCCAAGAATTGAAATCCAAATAATAGATTATCAAATAGGGAAAGTTCAAGTTATTTTATCAGCTTTAAAATGTGACAAATTTCAATGAAATTAATGATACATGTAAAAACCCACTAAGTTTAAAATATCGTAAAAAATATAACATTTTAGGATTAGCTCCTCACAAAAATTAATAACGCTTGTTCAGCGATTGTTTAGCCAGGTGTTTAAGTTATGTGTCATATAAATTCTACAATGATCGATGTTGTATTCAGTAGCATATTTGTCCCTATCCAATAGACGTTTCCTACCTCCAAAGCTAAAGAGTTCCGCTAAGTTTAGGACGTTCGATCCTGAGATTTTGAGAGTATTTTGGTCAGGTCCTTTATTTATAAAATTCTGTATCATTTTTAAGTTCTAACATTAAATCTGAATTCTACAATGCAAATAACAGATTCAATAAAAAAAAAACTGCGATTAAATTCCATTCAAGAAGAATTAAGCTAGGGATTATATTTTGTGGCGGAAGGTTTTTTAGACGAAAATGATCAGTTTTTCCATTTTGAACTCTAACAGTACTGTTAACTTCGGATTCCTATTTTTCCATCTTGGTTGCACCTAAAGCTGTTTTTTTTGGCAGTAAAATGTGTTATGCTGGCTCTGAAATATCTGTCAAATTATTTCTTATGAATTGTATCAACAAAGTGTGACAAATATAGTCAATATATTCTGAAAATCCGGGAAAAAATTGAGCAAATTTTAACAAAAAATTGACACCTTTATTTAGTAATATCTAAAAAAAAAAATCATCATTCACCCCCACTTTTGATATTCTTTTCTAAATATTCAAGATAAATTTGACCTATTTGCTTAAGTCTTTAAAATAATTTTCTTGCTTATTAAATTTTCAATGCCAGAAAAATAACTTTTTATTAGTGCAGAAAGGTCAAATAATTGATTATGCAAAGCAATTTGAAACTTTTCTTAGTCACAATTTTAAGTGTCTGATAAAATATTGGAGGGAAAACGTCAAAAATTTAATTTTTAATCAATAATAAGACACAAATATCAGTGCAAGAAGATCGAATATAATGTACTGTAGCGCCGAAAGAAACGTAGTGACCCCCTATTTTTTTATTTGAATTTTAATTATGCTATGTATGTACAAACGTAAAATATACTAAAGGTTTTTAAGACTTTAAATATCAGGATCGAACGTCGTTAAGTGATCGCGATATCTAGTACCTAACAAGGATGATTTTTTTAAGCAACTTACCTGTAAAAATAACGTTATTTCCATCCCATTTTCAAATGAATTGTCGAGGACAGCTTACCAGTCAAAAGATTATCTACCATCTGACACAAAGATGAGATAAGGATGGTTTACCTTTATCAGGAAGTGCACATGTTCAGCAATAATGAGACAACTAATGAAAATCATATATCAAATGCAGGTGATTCTCGCGCTTAAGACTTTCTTTTTCATGCTCTTTTTTCACCAATGCTAGTCATTTTACAAGACCTGACAATTTGATTTACTAGACATTAGGTGCAGTTAAAATTACATGTATAAATGCCAAATGTATGCGTTTACTTATGTATGCTATAGAAACATATTTATGTATCATAATCCAGTCTAAAATTTTTGTACAGGTATATCTATCGTTCACACAAAATACATGTGCACAATCTACAACTTTGAAGCAGGGAGAGTTTTTATATTCAAAAGAATGGCATAAATAACTTTTCTCCGATGATAACCCTAGCATTGATGAAGAAAGTGAAGAAATGGACTAATTCTCAAACTTCTTTATTGTTCAGGCATTCGGTACATGTGATTAAGATCCGATATCTGTACCACTTCTGGAAACTTGGATCACTGAAAATTATAAAAGTGTTATTTATGTTAACGCCGTCCTATGTTTAAATATACTGATTGAAGGTAGCGTTTTTAAAAAAATGTATTCAAAATTTATAATTATTCTTCAAATGCAGTTCAAAATATAAAATGGAGCTAATGCTTGTGTATCTCAAAACCAAAGAGGTAGAGCCAAGTTATGCATAAATGGCCCTGTAATTATATCAAATAATTAACTATCACCCTTTTTCCCATTTTATATGTCAAAATAAAGTTGACACTTGGTGCTTTCATTTTCTATGATAAAAATTCGTTTTGAGAATCCAGATATTGGAAAGGAGGTATGAGAAATTGCAATGTTCTTGAAATTTGCAGAGAGCATGCATGTTGACTACCTTCAGCAAAGAATTAAATTTGAGCACAGCCCACGATCCAAAAAATAAAAAATGTGTTTTAATCTTCAAAAACAGAGCTTTCATTATGTATTTGCATAATTTGGATCAGAGGTTGTGCTCTATATGAAATATTGAAAAAAATCCTCAATTTTAGGCCATTTTCAAAGGAATTTACACAATATGAGGAAAATGACGCATTTGATGACGTCATAATCAATTGACTAGATGAAAAATTACGTCACAATTAATAGATACATGGTCACCAACACTCCAGGTAATAAATACTGCACTTGCAACTTAAACTGAGCGGTTTTGATTTTTCGGAAATTCTCAGGGCCAAATAAGGCCCAACCTGGCTCTTGCTCTTTTTCAACGTTTTGATTTAAGAGAAATTAAGCTTTGAATCCCACAAAAAACTTCACGGTTTCGAACAGGTAGTAAGCTAAAGTTTCTAGGTAATTTGTTATGTTAACTATTGTAAAGTATTGCTATAACTAAAGTAACGATGTATGAAGAAAAACACGAATTAAAGCAAAATGCATAACAAGATAAAAAATGTGAAAATATACTAAATGATTAATACCGTATAAGTAGAATTTTTAGGGAGGATTTGATTTTGGCATTATTAGCGAGAGTGCTGACATCGCTAAAATTGAATATCGCTGAAAATTAATTGCGTTTTATTTGTAATAGCTTTTTTAGTTAGCATTTTAAAATCACTAAATTACTTCTCGCAAAAAATAAAATACCAGACTTAAGGTAGAAATCGCTAATTTTTTTGTCTCGCTAAAATTTCCTCTTATACGGTATTTTGTGGTTCAAGCATGACGAGCCTTTTAACATTATTGTCTTTGTTTTGAGGATTCATTATTACTATAACTGCATTTAAGAAGAACACTATTTTGAGTTTTCGTATCAGGCACATAACATCGTTTTTAAAAGTGAGGGAGGGGGGCAGCTAGAGAATTTTTTTACTTCCCTGGAAAAGTTGTCTATCAAAAAAAGGGGGAGGGACCAACTTTTTTCGGAACGATTTCTTTCAGTACCATTCTTTTTTGCATACAATACTACGTTTCACTTATATCACTTTACCGTAGTAAAAACCGGGGGGTTTGGGCACCTAGCCTTTCAATGAACATGTTCAATAATGCAAGTAATGTTGGGAAAAAAAGTTGGGGTGCAGCCCCCCCCCCCCCCCCTGGACCCCTGTTGCTACGTGCCTGCGTATGGAAATCGAAGCTATGCAGATGAAAATAAATAAATGGAATATTTGAAATACAATGCAAGTGTTAGAAACTATGTCATTTGATATTGACGAATAATTTTGCAAAAGAGTGTTTCAAATGTCATTTTGGCAACATTCACGTATTTTAACAATGGAAATGATTAATCACGGGTATCAGTTTCCTACAAACCCAGACGGTATTTAAATCCAATGACATGAAGTCAGTTATTCTCTACAACAATGCAAAATAAAAAGTAAAGTGCATATAAATACACAATTGACAATCGGAAATAGTCAGGGAAGCCATCTTGATATTAAAGGTGAG
>NW_026932549.1:0-52025 GCF_032062105.1 Saccostrea cuccullata
TTTTTAACCAATGAAAATCTATTTGCCATTTGAAAGACACTAGTTCCAAGAATACTACGTCTTACTAAAAGTCCAAGGATGGCAGAGAATAATTGTACTGCTAGGTAAAGTGTGTACATTTAATAACTCTGCAATGTCCATGGGAACACACACACTCACCACTAGATCCGCCACAAAAATTTCAATCTGAGTTGTTGTCAGTAAATTCACCCATGCATGTAAAGTACACAAACAGAAACAAATCCTAGAAAAACGTGTCGTGTGAGGAGACGTTACTTTATTTTTCAACCAAGGGGTTTTTTTGCACGAGTAGACACACTGACAAAACTTAAACTCATTTTCAGTTTCAAATTTTTCTGAATTTTCATTACATAAAATACCTTGATCAAGGTATTTTAAATATCTTGATAAAGCTATCCCTTTTATCGGGGTATTGTGCTGGACCTGTTATGTACGGAAAACCTCGATCATTCAGTGTCCCTAGCTAAAGAAGGGGATCTCTGCCTTCCAAGGATATGATCCCTATAAGCACGGTGTTTATATTCTTTAAACAAACAAACATTCAAAGGGGAAAATGAACATATTCATCAATGTGTACATTAATTTTATCTATTTGTATATGGTATATGGATAAAAACATGATAAACAACGTTGCACCTTCTAGACAGATCCGAAGCATTTCCTGACATCAGAAACCAGACGTTAAAAAGATGTGGCAAACAAACCACTTATTTGTATTATATTCATAATACAAATAAGTGGTTTGTTTGCCACATCTTTTATAGCAATGCCACACAAAAATTTTAAAATGAAAATTTTAAAAAAAATTTGTTGTGGGTGCTTTTTCAGCCTATTTAAAAGTCAAAACAAAAAAATTAACTTGATACATCAATATTTAACGAAATGACAGACGTTTTAGTACGGCACCCCTCTGGAATTTGAAAAACAGATAAATTACAAAATCCAGCAAAACACAACCCCACTCCAGTTGACTACTAAAAAAATCAAATTTCTACAATTTATGACTTGTAGGTGATAGATATGTGTCTCTACTAATATTTAAAACAAAAAATAAAAATTACACCTCAATTATCGGACAGTCAATACCATGATATATAAGACGATTTTAATAAAGTGTAAAACGAAAAGAAACCAAATTTTAGCTTAAAAATCATATATAAAACTTCAGCTACAATTTAGCAGTAATAATAAGTTTTATGTTATTGTCAAAATGATCAATGTATAGATGTGCTAAATGTCCATGAAATTGTTATTTACATTTTATTTATGGCATGAGCATGACATAGATAAGTCCAATGAGTTGTCTTAATAACATAAGTGAACTCAGTGGTTTTCAGCAATCAATTTCCTTTCTACTACAACTGAACCTGCTAATAAAATAAAGATTTAAAGAAATTAAATCTTCATTATATAAATTATTTAAATAACAAACAAAAAAAAAATCTTCTCACAAAAAAAAACAGTACTGGTCTCAAACTCCTAGTTTTGAAACAACCTAAAATGACCCGACATCAGCCCCCTACCAAAATTCGAAATTATGAGCTTTTTCTCCAAGTTTAAAACTGTTTAGCATACTAGGTTATAGCTAACACCCCTATTTAAACATCAAATGAGATACTAAGCAATCCCAAGTCAATTATAAAAATAAAATTGTGTTGTTATCCAAATGATATTATGCTGAACATTGAAACAAAATTATCAAATGCAATCACTCAGAAAGAATGAAAATTAAGAATTTAACTGTATTTATTCAAGGTTTCAAAGAATTCTGATGAGAATTTTTTAAGGAAACTTACAAAAAAAAAAAAAAAAAATTAAAATAAAAAACACTATCAGTAAGTCACTAAGTGCCATGCATCTTTTAAAGCATTTCATTTTTTTTGGTCTTAAAATTCCTGTAGAAGTTGTACATAATTTATCTTTATAAATACATGCATAAACAAATACATACTTATGACAATGTAACTACTGGCATCAAAATCTACAGGGTAAATTTCCTCTCAAAAATGTCATTAATATAGTTTACACACAGTAAATCAAAGCTGAAGCAACAACAATTATGATAGTGAGATTTTACGGGGTAATTTTCCCCCAAGAAGATCTTTGATATAGTATTAATAACTTGCAATATCTTAAAAACTTACAGTTGAGAGTAAATTTCTTCTCAAAAATGAAATTGATATAGTTCATATACAGTATACAAAGCTAAAGCAAAAAATCTTGATGATAGCAAAAATTTACGGGTTAAATTTCCCCCAAGAATTCAACAAAATACAGTATTTATGACAGGCAACATTTTAAGATAGCAAAAAACTAAAGAGTAAATTTCCTCTCAAAAATAACATTGATTCAGTTGGTATACAGTAATTCGGAGCAAAAACAACTATCTTGATTACGGCAAGATTTTACGGGGAAAATTTTCCCCCAAAGAAAATAAATGAAACAATATTCACCACTCTTAGATAGAGCAAATATTACAATTTGAAAATAGCCGAACTCTCCAGAGTTATTTTTCTCTCAAAATGACAATGAAGCAAAAGCAATCATCCTAATAGTAAGTCTTTATGGGGTAAATTTCCCCTAAAGAAAAAAAAAATCAGTAATACATGTACAGTGTATTCATGATTTTCAAACAGCTCGAAGATAGCAACAACCAAAGAGTCAATTTCCTCTCCAAAAATGATACTGGCACGGCTCATAAAGTATTTCAAAGCAAAGACAGCCATCTTCAAATAGCATGATTTTACGGGGTAAATTCTCACTCAAAACATCACTGATACAGAATTTATGATTTGAAACATTTTAAAGATAGGAAAAATCTACAGGGTAAATTTCCTCTCTAAGAGACATTGATATAGTTAATACACAGTGATTCAGAGTTAAAACAACCGCACTGATGATATTGAGACTTTACGGGGTAAATCCCCACCCCATCCCCCCCCCCCCCACCCTCAAAGAAAACTATTGAGACAGTAATAATAACTTGCAACATCTTTAGAAACCACAGAGTAAATTTCCTCCCAAAATGACATTGACACAGTTCATTTACAGTAACTCAAATCTAAAGCAAAATTCTTGATAGCAGGCCGATGCTTTTACAGGTAAATTTCCCCTCAATAAAATCACAAATACGGCATTTATGACTAGCAACATTTTAAGATAGCAAAAATCTACATAGTAAATTTCCTCTCAAAAATGACATTGATACAGTTTATACAAACTACACAGTAATTCAAAACAAAAGCAACCACGCTAATCAAAGCAAGACTTTACGCGGAAATCCCCCCACCCCAAAGAAATAAAAAAAAAACAGTATTCAACCATCGGGCAAAAAGCTAACATTGCACTAGGAAAATAGCAGAACTCTACAGAGTTAATTTTCTCTCAGAAAATCATAATGAAGCAAAAGCTACCAAGGAAGACGTTACGGGGTAAATTTCCCCTCAAAACAAATACAAAAAATATCGGACACATGTACAGTATCCATGTTTCGAAAACATATTGAAGATAACAGTGCACATGGTAAATGCACATGGTAATTTTCCTCTCTAAAAATATTACTGGCACTCTTCAAAAAGTATTTCAAAGCAGAGAAATCATCTTTCAGATAGCAAGCTTTTGCGGGGTAAATTTCCCCTCAAGCATATCACTGATTCAGAATTTATGCTAAAAAAATTTTCTCTCAAAATATTTGACTGATACAGTTTATATCAATGTAAAAAACGAAAACATTACATTTTAAAATAACATAAATAAATCTATGGGGTAAATTTCACTCCAAAAAGTGTCAATGATACAGTAATATAAAATATACAAAGCATGAACAAACATTTCAACTTAATGATATCCAGACTGTACGGGGAAACCCCCCCCCCCCATGAGTATCATTGATAGTTATTATTCACAGTAAGAAAACAAACATTACAAACTAAAAACAGCAGAATATTACAGGGTTAATTTCCTCTAAAAATAATTGATACAGTATACACTTTCGACAGGAAAAAACATACATGTTGCATCTTATTGACAAAAAGCCTTTGAAAGACATTTGAAGGACCTATACAAACGCAAACCCTATTCACAAATGGGGGGATGCATGTGCAGCGGCATTGTAACGTCATAAGTAATATCTCAAAGTACGTTGTCCAGTCTGTATCTGAGAAGGAAAAATTCTTAGGCAAGTCCCTTTCTGGATTATTGTAGAACATTTTGGATTCAACACATGCATTTACCACATTTACTTTCTTTGACCGAAGCTCCATTTCTATGCTTTTCGTTTGATTGATGCAATTGTACACTTGCAGAATGCATTTTCCAAAAAAAATCAAAAAAAATCTGGCCGCCATATTCAGAACAAATCCATAGTTGACCTATGGATAAAATTTTAAGACTCGTAAATCATCTCATTTAATCGTTTTTAGCTTTCAAATTTTCAAAAGTCATGGGCATTTATTTCAGGGATGCCGGATTACATGTTGCGTACTACAGTCGAGCAGTAGGTGCTTGCACGATTTTTGTAAAATAGAAAAGTAGTCTTTCAGTTTTTTTGTTTTTTTTGTATGGAAATTTTATTCATCTAAAGGACACGTACCCCCCGTCTACACATGCATTTAGACAAACATAAATTTTATTTGAGAATGATGTCTATTTCTGATATAAGTCCAGACCATATACTATGGCATTGTATACAATTTGAATTCAGATAAGTTCAGAAGGATATACAATTTTAAATACATTAATTACTAACGCCCTCATTTTTATAAAGGAGAGTTCGGAGAGGTAACTGATAGCATGAACAGATAGTTTTACTGCAAACAAAATGATCGTTAAAGTGTTTAGCATATATTCGATACCGCCAATTTCAAAACTGCCTTACACACAAATCCTCATGTGGGGATAATACACATGTAACCGGAAACGGAAAAATAAACTGTTTTCACACAGAACCTCAAAACAAATTCATTGTTTTCAAGATAAATGAATGATTTAGCGTCAATAGGTTGTTGTAAGAGAAAATTGAGATGGTCTGTTTCTTATCATTTCATCATTTTCTTTTCCGGTGCGTGAATCCCCGCTGTTACATTTGTAATCAAACCCTTGTATTGGATAGAGCTGCGGCCATGTCATATATTCTGACCTAAATCAAGCTGTAAGTTCCATATTTTTTCACCATCAAAATCTAAGCCATAAAAAATCATACGTCGCCTCAGTTAGCTATTTACATTTTGTTGATATGTGTACTCTGCTGCAATTTCATAGACATTATCTTTCATGCAGCAATTACCGATATTTAGGTTTCAAAGATGTGATTAAAAATCATTGACTGTTATTTGTTTTAGTTGACCTATCGACACTAACATCATGGGGTCCAAAAAGAGAAAAATAGACTTTAGAAAAAGCTAACGCAAAAGCAAAACTTCTAAAACTTGTTTTAAGCTTTGAATTTTAAAAACTCAAATAATGTAAATCATTTAAAAATTAAATTTAAAAAATATATATACTAGTATATCGCCTTCCTTTTTATATGCCTGTATTTTCTATAATCCTAACTGTAATTTATTATTTACGACTTGTATTCGATAACGGTGTTTTGGGTGTTATAACATCTGATCTTAATTACTATAAAACCGTTATTTCAAAATTTTGTAAGCATCTTAATATATTATCTATCAAACCTGAAAGCGCAAACTTACATCTGAGAAATTGTTTATTATGTAAATCCATTGAAGTTTATTGCATTGTACTAAGTTACATGTTTAACATACACTCTACTACAACATGTATCGCACATATGTATATTTATTTGATGTGACAGTATATTAATTAATACATTAATGAAAATATTTATTTTTCAAGATGTAACAAAAAATATTAACAGTAAACATGAACATTCAAAGAAATCTTGTCCGATGGAAGCGCCCAATGAAGTCAATAAAAGTGTAATTGAAGCAATTAAATCACCCGTATTCCCCAAACGCTGGCAAGACAGTTTACGGCAGTAGATTTTGATTTCAGGAGGGTGGATCCTAGGTTTTCAGCTTTTTTTGGTTAAAGAAAAATACTTGATACAATCCTTCATTTATTTCTATCAGTGAAATTTTTACATTAAAATGAAAATATTAACATAGCCAATCAGGATGTGTCTAGGTATCACATCGGTAAATGTTTTCACCAAACAAATAGTAAAAAAAGAATTTGGTAATTGTTTACTTGAAAAAAAAATATTTAACAGGAGATGTTAAACATTACCTGTCACACTAGCTAAAACATCCTCACTCACAAAACGGTACCTACGCGGCATTTTCTGACTTTTTCCATTTGCAAACAGGGCTACCTCAAATTCACGCGTTTTTTAATGTCTTTATAAACATTCCTAGTGTATCACAGGTTGTAGCCCCTCATGCCCGAAAAAAGCTCGTTAAAAAAAATTTATTTGTTCAAAAAGTACATAAAATTTACTAGGCACAGGTACAAAT
This sequence comes from Saccostrea cuccullata, assembly GCF_032062105.1. Taxonomy (NCBI): domain Eukaryota; kingdom Metazoa; phylum Mollusca; class Bivalvia; order Ostreida; family Ostreidae; genus Saccostrea; species Saccostrea cuccullata. The sequence continues at coordinate 6,498 of NW_026932549.1, forward strand.
GTTGTAAAAAAGGATTGGAAGAGAATGAAAAGAAAGGAAAATCAATTTGATATTTGCCTAAGTTTATTTTATCGGTCAATTACCTGTGTGATACCTCTACCCATTTAGTACTCCTCCTCCCTCTTGTTTAACCAGGAAATGATACCAACTTCCGGGAATTTCGTACCCTTTTCCCAATAATTCAACTCGCAGTACTTCAAGAATTACCAAGTTATATCGTACCCGAAGTTATTTCATACAATGGGAAATAGAATTATATGGAAATACGTAAAACAAAAATTGAAAGACAGCTTATTTCTACTAACAAATTAGTTTCCCACAGCATTGTAAAATTAATAATTTTTATAACTGTCTTTTTCTTTAATTTACTTTTTTTTTACAGTAATTGATTAATATGACCCCCCCCCCCCAAAAAAAAGGGCGTGTGTGCAAAGGATTCTAAATAATTAGCTTTGTACCTTTGTTTTAAACCCAATTAACTGTAGACATTAATTGCCGTGCAAAAATCTCTCGGGGAAGTTTAAAGATTAACGTTAATTCAGCTTTTATTGAGTTTGTTCTCCAGGTAGGTTTTCTTGGCATGTTTCCTTTCTTTGAAAGGATATCTATCTATACTTCTAAAAACAACTTTTAAAAATATATTATAAAAAAATTAATAAGGAAAAAGCAATACTAATAAAAATTTTTTGCTGACTTAAAAATTCAAATTTATATGTACATCATTTTTAGAATTTAAAAAAATGCATTCTTTTATTTAAGCATAATTTTTCTTGATATCTAGGCAATAAAGTGTTTTTTTTCCCTTAATTGAGTGACTGAAAGTAATTGCGACTTCGGCAGGATGGGCAATGTGATACCTCATTAGACTTAAAGAATACATGGTGAGCACATATTGCTCCTAATCGAGAATTAATGGATGGAGGATCTGATAACCATATGTACTTAACTGTGTGGGATTGTTTTGCATAACATGGAATAAAGAAAGTAATTTTGTAGACACTATTTTTTGAACTAAGACAGAATGTCCATTTTTTTGGCAACTTCATGTACCTAATAATAGCAATTCTCTAGAACCCTTTCGACAAGACATGCAAGATCTGTTGTCGAAAAGTTTTGCTAAGAACAGTTTTTTCTTTCAAATTTTTCAAAAATAATTTAGTCTATCTGTACATTTTTTAATTATTTAATATTTCAAAGAGAGTAATTCTTATACACGCAGGAATTCAACTTAATAAAAATAATCGATATCAGCCCGTGAAAAAGAAAAGATAATCTCGGCCTTATCCAAGTTCCCCTGTGATTACATAGTGTAGGGATTACATGGTAAAGTGATTACATAATACATTTATATTTCTTTAAATTTGTGAATAAACAAATTGTACAGTGTCAGTGTTAAAAGTTTAAAAAAGGCATGTTTAAATTAAAAAAGAAGAAATACATGAAATAACATGAAATAGACAGAGATTGTGTAACTGTAATTACGTTACATAAAATAATATATATCTTATTACATCTTTACAATCATTCTTTACAATTTTTGCAGTCTGACATCCAATTAACTGTAAATAATAAATTTCAATAGGATCTAAAGACACTGGCATAAAGATAGCAAATCATTTACAATGTTAGAGTTCTATTGTCAAAAATAAGTGTTTTTATAAAGCTTATTTTCTCTTTTTTAATCTCATTGTGTAAGTGTAGATATATCATCGAAAAGGAATAATTGTCCGTGATTTTTTTCACATCTTCATGATCTTTGGAACCGCATATTTCATATGTATTTACAAAAAATAATAAATACTACGACACGAGTAGATAAGGTTAATGCACTCACAGCAGAGTATAATGTTAAATATCAACAAATTGTAAGTAATAGTGTGGCAACTAGTGCGTTTCACATGCTTAGATTTTGGAGGTGAGAAAATGTTGAAATTACAGTTTAATTTAGGCCAGTTTATTATGACATGGCTGCAGCTCTATCCAATGCAAAGGGTTGATTACGAGAGTAACAGCGGGGATTCACAGCGGAAATGAAAATGGTTAAATGATGAGAAGCCATTAGACTATCACAATTTTCTCTCACAACAACCTAATTCATTTATCTTGAAAACGATGGATTTGTTTTTAAGTTCTGTGTTAAAACGGCTTATTTTTCCGTTTCCCGTTTCATATCCTACATATAAAAGATTTGTGTGTATGGCAGTTTTGAAATTGGCGGCATGGGATATTTGCATTCTGCCTAGTGGTTCATCTACTTCAAAGTCACAGGGAACACGAAACAAGTTAGAGAAAGAAATCCAAGTTACACTGCCCCACATTTTGAGAACACAATTATTTCAGGAGTGGTTTAAGTGACGACTGGGTATAAAAGTGACTGTTTTCTGATGAATGGAGAAATAAGGAAACTAAGACCAAACATTGAACAATAAAGGTAAATTTGCAATTATATAATTATGTGTATGTTACGATGAAGTGTAATTAAGGTAGTGTCTTCAGATGAATTCTACCCTTAACTACAGTTCATGAGGATTTCGATCCTTGGTCAAGGTGGTTGCTTTCTTTATTGTGTGAAATGCTCAACACTTTAGCTATCATTTTATTTGGAGTAAAACTACCCGCATGCATGTACATGTCATCATTAACCTCTCTGAACCTTTTAAAAATAATGGCGGTAGTAATACGTGTTTTAATTGCATATGTCCTGTCTGAACTCATCTGAATGCAAAATCGTGTTTCATGCAATAGTTTATGTATATGATCTGGATTTATATGATAAAGGGACATCATTCTCAAATAAAATCTATCTTGTCTTAGTTTGTCTAAATGTGTGTGTAGACTGAGGGTATATGTACGCGTTCTTTAGATGAATGAAATTTTCATACGGAAAACCAACGGAAAAACTATTTTTCGATTTTACAAAAATTGTGCAAGCAACACTACTCGACTGTGGTGCACATTATGTAATCCGGCATGCCTGAAGAAATAAATGCCTATGAGTTTTGAAAAATTGAAAGTTTGAAAACAATTATATGAGATGATTTACGAGTTTAAAAATTTTATCAATAGGTCAACTATGGATTTGTTGAAAATATGGCGGCCATATTTCCTTTGGACATGTTGGGAATGCATTCAGCTAGTGTTCAATGGCATCAGCCATAAGGAAGGCATAGAAGTATCGCTTCGGTCAAAGAAAGTACCGGTAAATGTGATAGATGTGTTTGAAATCAAACTGTTCGACAATAATCAAGAGAGAGACTTGCCTCCTTCACCTTTTTTCTTCGCGGATATAGACTGGACAATACAGTTTTCAACGTACTTTGAGATATTGTTTGCGACTTCACCATGCTACTGCATGCGCACTGAGCCCCCTCCCCTCGTTGAATACGCCTTGAAATCAGTCAAAAAAACTGTATGTGTTTGTATAGATTATTTGTTGTTTATTTATAGATTAAATAATAATGTATTTCATCATTAGTATATTAAGATAAAAATGTCCCTTGAAAGTCTTTTTTTGAATAAGATGTAAAATGTATGTTTTTTTCCTGTAAAAAGTTTTTTTAGAGGAAATTAACCCTCTGATATTCTGCTGTTTTCTATATATAATGTTTATTTTCTATCTGCGCATAATGAATGTAAAATCTAGTATGCTAATGATGGTTGCTTTGGCTTTGAAATACTGAATGTACAATGCACCAATGTGAGTTTAGAGAGGAAATTTACTCTGTAAATTTTTGCTATTTTCAAATTGTAATTGTTGTAATGAATACTATATCAGTGATATTCTTTGGGAGGAAATTTACTCCGTAAAATATTGTTATACCAAGGATAGTCGCTTTTGAATTGACTACTGTATGCTAACTGTATCAGTGTCATTTTTGAGAGGAAATTTACCCTGTATATTTTTGCCTTTTTCAAATTGTAATGTGGTAGTGAACATTATATCAGTGATAGTCTTTGGGAGGAAATTTACTCCGTAAAATCAAGCTGCATAAACGATGGTTTCTTTGGCTTTGAAATACTGAATGTACAATGCACCGACGTGAATTTAGAGAGGAAATTTACTCTCTGGATTTCTGTTAATAACAAACTGTAATGTAAGTAGTGAACACTCAATCAGTGAAATTCTTGGGAGGAAATTTACTCCGTAAAGTCTTGATGTATAAAGGATAATCGCATCTGAATTGACTACTGTATGTTTACTGTATGACTGTCATTTTGAGAGGAAATTTTTTCTCTAGATTATTGCTATTTCCAAATTTTAATGTAGTTGTGTACACTATATCAATTATATTCTTTGGGAGGAAATTTACTCTGTTAAATCTAGTTGTGTAAACGATGTTTCTTTGACTTTCAAATACTGAATGTACAACGCACCGACGTGAATTTAGAGAAGAAGTTTACTCTGTAGATTTTTGTTATAAACAAACTATAATGATAGTAGTGAACACTGTATCAGTGATATTCTTTGGGAGGAAATTTACTCCGGAACATCTAGCTATGTTAACGATAGTTGATTTGGCATTGAAATACTGAATGTACAATACACCGACGTGAATTTAGAGAAGAAATTTACTCTCTAGATTTTTGTTATTAACAAACTGTAATGTAAGTAGTGAACACTGTATCAGTGAAATTCTTTGGGAGGAAATTTACTCCGTTAAGTCTTGTTTTATAATTGATTGTCGCTTTTGAATTGACTACTGTATGTTTACTGTATGAATGTCTTTTTGAGAGGAAATTTCCTCTCTAGATTTTTGCTATTTTCAAATTGTAATGTATTTGTGTACACCATATGAGTGATAGTCTTTGGGAGAAAATTTACTCCGTAAAATCCAGCTGTGTAAACGATGGTTGATTTGAAATACTGAATGTACAATGCAGCGACGTGCATTTTGAGAGGAAATTTACTCCGTAGAATTTTTTTTCTATTTTGAAATGTAGTGGTAAACAATGTATCAGTGTTATTCTTTGGGAGGAAATTTACTCCGTAAAGTGTAGCTATGTAAACGATGGTTTCTTTGGCTTTGAAATACTGAATGTACAATGCACCGACGTGCATTTAGAGAGGACATTTACTCTGTAGATTTTTGTTAGTACTAATTTGCAATGTTAGTTGGGAACACTGTATCAGTGAAATTCTTTGGGAGGAAATTTACTCCGTAAAATCTAGCTGTGTAAACGATGGTTGATTTGGCATTGAAATACTGAATGTACAATACACCGACGTGAATTTAGAGAGGAAATTTACTCTGTAGATTCTTGTTTATAACAAACTGTAATGAAAGTAGTGAACACTGTATCAGTGAAAATCTTTGGGAGGAAATTTACTCCGTAAAATCTAGCAATGTAAACGATGGTTGATTTGGCATTCTCTAGATTTTTGCTTTTTTCAAATTGTAATTGTTGTAGTGAATACTTTATCAGTGATATTCTTTGGGAGGAAATTTACTCCGTAAAACCTTGTTTAATCATGGATAGTCGCTTTTGAATTGACTACTGAATGTTAACTGTATCAGTGCCATTTTTGAGAGGAAATTTACCCTGTAGATTTTTGTCTTTTTCAATTGCAATGTGGTAGTGAAAACTGATTCAGTGATAGTTTTGGGGAGGAAATTTACTCCGTAAAACTAGCTATGTAAACGATGACTTGCGTTCTTTAAACTTTTAGTATTTGCACTAATAAATATCTTGTAAACTGTATTATTTGTTGAGTTTTGTCAATTCCTAAGGGCAAAATGCTTAAAACAGAAAAAAAGATTTTCTGTTTTGATTTTGGAATGCATTTACAGTATCTAAAATTTTGTGAAATACCAACATAGGTAAACGGTACATAAAAATCTATTGAATGTTTATCATATTTGTATAAAGATAATGCGAATGATTATTCCGAATGTCAGCTGACATTAAGGAACATGTGGTTAAATGAGTATCATCCTCTTTTAGCATTAGAGCATTGTTTAGAAGACATTTAGGCCTATTTTGATTCAATTTATTTCGTTTTCTTATTTTTCATTAACTTAAATGGGATAGCTACAGATTTGAGGTTAATATTTTGTTAAATATTCTGTATATTGTATAATATTATCACTTCTATTTTGCTAGAGCATTTCACAGGGAAATGTAATATAAAACTTATTTTATCTTGAAATGAAATGAAACTACAGATTTTGGTGTGCGTTTGATTGACGCATTTAAGCATTTTCAGAATTTTTTTTAGGAATTATAATTATAATTAAAATTATAGTCCAGAGTATAAAAAATAGAGAGGTGAGAAAGCAAAACAAACTCAGCAGCATTTTCAGTTCGTGGTCAGTGATATGTGCAGAGTATAACAAATTGATCACACTCATTAAACGTGCATACTGTTTTTGTAAACGGGGAACGAGCTCGCTTTGCTATTGTTGATGTTGAACTAAACTGTCCCTTTAACTAATATGAAGGACAATTTTTTATCTTTTTTTAGATTCAATTGAACCGAAACCAATAGATGGTAACTGTTTAGCTCTCAATTGCGACCGAGAAACAACGTTTGAATACTATCCATGTGATAAACAATTTCAATGTATGTGTAGCAATGGAGGTAAAGATTAATTTTTTTCATTAAATTAATGAAATAGTTTAAGATGTTTTTTTTTGTTTAATTTTTTTTTTGCCATATGCACGCAAATCAAATTTTAATGAAGATCAATTTTCCTTTTTTCATATCCTCGAATGATAAATATATCAAACTTAGAACTACATTCAGTCTTGCATAAAATTAACAAATTAGAAAATCGGGTACCAATGTATTCTTTGTGTCTCAAATATAATCCATGATTAAAACATTAACTTTTAACTCTTAAACGCCATTGTACAAAAAAGATCTTTTTTGTTGATTAATTTTTAATTTTGAGCTAAAAAGAAAATTAATTTTCAAGATTTGTTTACTAGTATTAGGCTACTAAAAAAAGAAATAAATTAAAATTGACAGAATCATTACCTCAATTAATTCAAGAGTCCTCAGAAATTCTGATCACTCCGGTCATATGGTTGACAAAGAGGTATTAAGAAAATAAGCAGCATCCATGAACAAGAGGCCCATGGGCCAGATTGCTAACCTAAGAAGCTTTGATCAAGCTGTTATTAACCAGATTTCCCCCTTTTAATACCTATTGTGACAGAACCTACCACATGGGTCATTATTTGTACAATTTAAAATCTAAACTATCCCACGATGCCTCTACATAACTTTCAGCTTTTCTGGTCCAGTGGTTCTTGAGAAGATTTTTAAATTTTTTTTATAATATATATTTCTATGTAAAACATTGATTCCCTATTGTGTCCCCGCCCAGCTCCCGGGGTCATGATTTGTACAATTTAAAATCTACACTACCCGAGGATGCTTCTACATAAGTTTCAGCTTTTCTGGCCCAGTGGTACTTGAGAAGAAGATTTTTGAATATTTTTCTTTAATATTTCTATGTAAAACTTTGATTACTTATTATGGCCTCGCCCTATCCCCGTGGGTAATGATTTGAATCTACACTACCCTAGGATGCTTCCACACAAGTTTCAGCTTTTCTGGCCCAGTGGTTCTTGAGAAGATGTTTTAATGACCCACCCTATTTTTGTCTTTTTCTTGATTATCTCCCCTTTTGAGAAAACATGGCTATTCATTTTTAGAGCTTAAACTTTCCTTCACCAAAAGATGCTTTATACAAAGTTTGGTCAAAATTGGCCCAGTGGTTCGTGAGAAGTCGAAAATCTGAAAAGTTTACAGACGGACAGACAGACAGCTAGACGGACGGACGACGAACAAAATGTGATCAGAATAGCTCACTAGAGCCTTCGGCTCAGGTGAGCTAAAAGGATTATTTTATGTAACTTTACAGGTGATCTTATCCTGAAACTTCAATTTATCAACGTAAAGTAAAATAATTTGAGACTGACATACAGAATCTATACCCATTAAATTTAAAATTGTTAAATATTTTGTCAAGTATTTTCCTTCTCAATTAATTAATAATAATTAATAATAATTTACTTAGGAGATTGTTCCTTTCGTTTACATTTTACAGACAACTTTCTTTTAATTTTTTTCTTAATTATTCAAGAGTACGGTACATTTACCAAGTCAACCGCGAGAATCTGGACAGAATGCTTTACTTTCTGCGGGGAAGATAAGAAATTTATTTGGACAGCAACAACGTGCGATAGTTCAAATTTACCATACTGGATAGCTGTTAAGAGACTAATAAATGGTTTGTTTGATTTATTTCAATAGAAATTTTAATAAAATTTGATTAGAAAAGTTACACAAGTAAATTCATTTCAAAGGAAATAGAAATGTGACTAGAGAACAGACAGGTAGTACTCCGCATAAGGCTGCTATAAGAAAGTAACTTCTCAGTACCTGTTTATGTAAACATTAGTTCAACAAAATATAGAACATAACATATGTAAAATGAAAACATTCCTTTGTTAATCATGTATGTTCTAGAACTAATATCTCGGCTATCTCGTCCGTCAAGAGGTAAAACGTCTTAATGAAGGATTTGGAGATAACGATCAGTATTCAATCTCAAAGTCCATAAAACAATACAAAATAAGAGCAGAACAAACACGGACCCCTGAAACAACAGAGGTGGGATCAGGTGCCATGGAGGAGTGAGCATCCCCTGCTGACCGGTCACACCCGCCGTGTGCTCCTTGATCAGGAAATAACGGAAAAAATCCGTTGTCAATTCAGTCTATAAATAATGGACTAACAATTGGTAATTTTAAAATGGTCACGAATGAAATATATCAAACAAGAAACCAATGGGCCACATGAGTCAATAAAACAAACGGCATCTTTTCTCATATCTACTTCCCTGTTGTAGCCCCGCATTAACCGTGAAAGTCATAATTTGAACAAACGGGCATCTTCATTTCTGAAGATGCTTCTATACATATATGACTTATCTTAGTTTTGTGTTTTTTCTAAAAGATGTCCCCCTATATATTTTTATTTAAAAACTTTATGCCCTATTGTTGCCCTACATGATTGTATCTCACCCCGGGGTCTTGTTTGACATGCACATTACCTGCTTTTACAACAAGTATATTTACTGGTATCCAAGACTTTCTTATTCATGGGAAGAAGGTTTTAATAAAAAATTTTGTCTCGTAATTTTCTATGTAAAACCATGATTCCATGGTGGCCCCACCCTAATCCGTAGATGATGGATATTGATAAAACAAACAGTAATATTCAATATCAAAGTCCATAAAACAATACAAAATAGGAGCAGAGCAAACACGGATCTCTAAAACATCAGAGATGGGATCAGGTGCCATGGAGGAGTGAGCATTCCCTGCTGACCGGTCACGATTTTAACAATCGTGGAGCCACGCCGTGTAATGAAGTTTTTAATGAGTATATTGCAAATATTATTATACTATTTTAACAGAATTTTTTTTTTAATGAATCTATTTATTAAACAGATAACAAAGCATTGAACAATTCTGAACCTTTCAACTGCTATAGATGTGATTTAAACACATCAGAATGTTCGTTCGAGTCATGCTTTCAGAAGTATCTTCCTTGCTGTAAAAAGGTACGTTTTCAATGTAAGAATTTGATATTTTACTTGTATACTCTAATTTATGTGTTGAAGAAATCAGCCGTTAATAAAAAACAAGGACTAGGTGGTTGGTCGGTCTATCAGTTCTATGATCAGACTTAGTGTGATGCAGCATATTCGAGATAGGATGTAAATAACAAAATTGATCTTCAAAACTTTTAAAGAACCTTTAGAAAATAAAAAACAAATGAATCTCAAAATATGGTAGCATCAAATAAGTCTTTTTGCAACACTTTAAATCTATTCTTCACATTAACTATTAGGTTGAACGACTGACAAGTATTGCAAAAAATGTTGAAATGATTTATAAGCCGTTCGTCAATGACTTTAAATTTAATACAACAGATATATATGTTTCGTTTGACTATTTTTGAATACAGATAAAAGCTGTAGAAATTACTCTTGCAAATTCAGTCATTACATCTGATCCAACCTCTGTTTTTAAAGGTAAGTTTGATTTGCGCATAATTTGCATTATTATATACAGTCAATTTGATTTGTTTAGAATACTTTCATGCAACTTGCAGGAAAACGTTCAGTAATATCTCTCTTTATAACAGGGTGATGATTTGTTATTTTCATACAGATGATAACGAAGGGTACAAATGAGTGTCTCCACTTAGATGAAAATTTTAAGAACTCAATATGTTTAATGAGGGATCGGTAGGCATGGCATTCTGACATTAAAATGAAAAATTTTATTACGAATGCAATACTTATTTCACATAAAATTGTTTTTGTGGAATAATTTTAAAGTTAATAATAAGAAAAATTCTTATATTCTTAATTTTTTTTTATTTTTATAGAAGAACATTTTCGGGAAGTGTTTTGGTTTGTTATTGAAAAATTATATATTTCGAGAAAGTCTGTTTTATCAAGAAATTCTCCAGACATTTTGAATAAAGACGTACATACATACCGGGATATACGAGGGGTTATCAAAAAGTTCGTGGACTGAGGCTATTAAATTAGTACTATGTAGTCTGTGCTTTCAAAATTTATATAGAACATAAAACAATAAAAAATAAAGAAATGGTGAAAAATTTTAGCCTGATACGTTCATTATTTGCCAAATTATTATAAAATGAAAACGACATTATATGTCCACCCGGCGCTGTCGCCATTTATTTTCATGACGTCTGATAACGTCATTGTTTTTTTTTCAATGTTCGCTTCTACCTCATACACTTTTTTGATGAGATTCCCTGGAGCTGAGTAAGGATTTAAACTCACCTTGTTTATATGACTTTACAATGTCATGAACAGTGGCCTTCAATGAATAAATTATTATTCCAAATAGATTTATATATTGGGAGGTATCCGCGCTTGATTGTGCCGACATATATTGCATTTGGGAGTTCAATATTTACAACACATGATCAACGTCATTTTTTTTTTACGTGATTGATTTTTCACACCTTCACTGCAAATCGGCTTTAACTGTGTATCCCTTTTCTCTCTAAATCTATTTTGACATTAAAAGACAAGTACTCTGCATGCATATTATTTCTCTCTAGCCAGATTCAACATATTTTAGGTCTATACCAGTTTTTTCAGGGGCAAAACCTTATAGAATGTTGGAAACAGAAACCCCTCCCCCTTTGACGTCATTTTCAAGGCCTCATTTGTTTGGACATTCCGTGTAAAATTTACGATAAAATTTCATAGAACATCTAGAATGAAGTGAAAATTTCATACTTTATGGAACAATTGTGTCCCAACACATACCTGAATTAACGGGAATTTCGGATGTCAAATGATCATATCAAAAGTGTTTTTCTCAGTTACACATAGGTCGCAAAAACGTCGTTTTCGAGATTGCGCCGCTTGGACATACCACTGCTTACAAAAACATTACTAATTTATTAAAAAATAAAATTCATGATTTGTGGTTTATTCTTTAGATAGAAAAGATGATGCTTACTAGATATTTTAAAATTCATTGATGTTCCTAAAGCAGTTTTAATTTTATGACGCTAGTCCACGAACTTTTTGATAACCCCTCGTAGGTTTGGTGAATTCTATATTGTCTTACATTATCAACATTAGAAGAATAGGATCATTCATACAATCATTTCAATGAAATATTTTTTTCAGCTCTGTATCAAATGTGTAACTTTTTATGAATTTGAATGTAACTTAATAAAGTCATAAGAATTAATTTATTTTTAGATAGAGAAAGTTCTTCAAAGGGAATAGTTTTCCAGATGGTTTGTTGACGAGTTTTAATATCTGTTCATTTTGAAAAAAAAATATTGATTATGGAAAAAATAAAGCAACAATTAAATTATGTTTTTATTTGCTTGGCAAAATTTATATTAAATAAAACTTTAATTGGGAAAATCAATTCTATTCTTGAATTTTGTCCTTAATTTTCAAAAGAATTAATTGTAAAAAGATATTGAACAAAAATAAACTTAATACATTAATGAAGGTCTAGAAACCATTTTTATATTAGTTCGGCAAACGGAATATGTATGAAAAATAAATACAAAAATGACTTTTTCATTATTACTTTATCCTAAAACAAACAAGATGATGATTAAATACGAGTACATGTTCATTTTATATTCTTCGACCGCTATAATCGCTTTATTTGAATTTATAGACTGTCACTGGTTAAATTTTGTCTGAAAAGTTTTTTTGAAAAAAAAGTAAGAATATTGCATTCATATTATTACTATAGTTACCTTGTCAATATTAATAACTCGTTTATCATTTCATTTTTCAGACAACAAGAAGTGATCTCACATCAACAAAAGTTAAAAAAGACGACTCTGACATAATCAAAAATAAGAATATTGGTAAGATGCCGGATTGTATGAAATGACTAAGGACATGCCTTTCCATTAATTTCACCATTATCGATAATATTCGAGAATAAATAATTTTTTTATTTACACGTACACAGGTTTAACGAAAAAAATTTAAATAGTAAAAAAAGAGTATCATAAATTCAAATTCAAAACATATATCACATATCATGATGAAGTACTTTAATATATCAAGTTTATTATACTAAGATATGTTTGGTTTTTATATTTCTTAGATAAATAGTATCATATGAAACACAAACATCTTAAACTTTTAATATATATTCTCTTAAAATCATTGGATAAATTCAAGGTAAAATAACCCGTTTAATGATTTAATTTCAGGACAAGGTACTATGCGTGTAGCGATCATTATTGCAGTCACTGTACCTTGTATTATTAGTATCGTCATCTCTGCTGCAGTAATCATAATATATAGGTATTTATCGTTCGTCTACAGTACCGACCAGACCCAACCTGACACCCAAGCAGTCCCCGGGACTGCTTTGGGGCCGCTCTGGGACTGCTGTGGGACTGCTCTGGGACTGCTCTAAAAAAGCAGACCCAGCAGTCCCAGCTGTCCCTGGGACTGCTTTCTGGGACTGCTTTGTTCACTCATGTGTGAAAGAAGTTCTGAGTGACATGATAGCTCCGCCCCCTTGTGTATTCTGAATTTGCAGGCCCCCAGTTGTTTTGTTTACTTACAGCAGAGAGGAGTTTAAACTATTAAGAAAGCAAGGATTTCTTACAATCTTTTGATAAGTAGAGAAAATTATAGATAATTAATATTTTCAGAGTCTGTACATTTACACAAATGTAGTTAGAATATATCTTTTAAATAAATTAAGTTATTAAATAAGGAAGTCAGAAGTAGATTTATTTCCCCCTAAAACTACAGGTTTATGAGAAAAATATCTTCATGTACAGTAGGTCTATTTTATTATTTAATGTAAAATTATGTGCACTAAAAATTTGCATTGGCACTATTTAAAAATAATCATTATACAGTTAGATATAAGATTTTTAATTGAAAAGCTTCATGTTTTACGAGCACCACTCTAAAAAAGTATCCCATGCAACCCTAAAATAAAGCCAAACAATTTATTAAATGACCATGAAATGAAATTATGCTACCATTCTTCCATAACTCAAACATTTTGAACAATCATCGGGGAATTTATTAATGAATTACTGGTAGTTTTTAATTTATAAACAAGTTATCAAAAGAGAACATTTATTTTATAAATAAAGAGTTGAAAATACCGGGAATTGTGATTTATTTCTTTTTTCTTTTGTTTGTGTTTACATGTACCTGGCCGATTAATGTTTATTACATGGTATCAACACCGGCGGTATCAATCGCCTTAGGGCAGAAAATCAGTGCATGTTATTTGGGTATATGTATCAGCGTTTCACATCATTGAACATGCTGGTCAACAATGACCCTAATTTCAATCTACCGGTATATAATGCAAAAATCAAATTGAAAAATAAAATGTGTATGAATTTCTTTCAGCATTAATCAATTTTGAACATAATCTGATAGTTCCATCCTGGTGATTTAGAGATGTACATTCTAACATTTACAAATAAAACACTTAAAACCGAGTATTATTATAAAGATAGAGAAATTAACAATAATTAAATTGACATGTCAGTAAAAAAATTATGACTAGAAAATAATACTTGGCAAAATTAACAAAGAATTTTCTAAAAGCTAAATTCCTTTTGAGTATCCCGATAGTATGGAAATTGGCCATATGATGATGAGATCTATTTAAAGCTAATTCTTACAGGGGGGAATAATTAATTCACAATATATACATTTGTGGTATCTCTCCATTATATAAACATACAGAGAGAAAATATCTTCAATTCTGTATGAAGTTTGTCAGAGGTCAGAGGTCAATACGTGACCTAATCACACGGCGCAATAATATCTACCGGTAAAAAATTATAAAATGACCTGCTCCACTTGCTTTTCATGTATAAAAATGAATAAAATAAGCAAGTAAAATGATAATTATTTTATTTACAATACAAACTAGTATTTCATACAGTTTGTTGGCTATCGATTCAACCTGTGTACATAGAAAAAACTAGCGTTTGCTTACATTTTTTTCACTTTTGTCAGCTGCACAGTCTTTAACGTTCATCCTTATTTTTGGGGTAGACCTTTCGTTAAATTTTCTCGATAAACTATTATTTTATCTTTAAATTCTACTCACGATAAATGTGTAAAACTGTTGGAAAATATCACTGCAATCATGCCATGATCAGCTGCCAAACACCTCGGCGTTTTCGTAGTTCAATGTAAAGCTGTCGCCAGTGTCCATGTTTACAAATGCTTTACGATAAGTATGTCTATAGTTACTGAAATCGTGGAATGTTTTGGATCAAATTGCAAATTAACTGGCTCGGACAAGTGTCTCAATCCATCGGATCCATCCATCCCTTTCCGGCGACCGAAATTCCTCCAACTTTTTATAATCAAACTTCGGACGTGTTTCTTGTGTCTTTTCAGCATCGATTATCAATTTTCACGAATAATAATATTCCCAAACAACAATCTGTTCACTATTACTGATCACAAGTAGCCATTCACAAAATATTCCCTTCGAAATAGATTCCTTAGCCTAATGAATTCGAAGCGTAACCGCCATGCAAGCCGATTTACACCTTGCGCCATTTTTCAAAATCTACGACGGACGGTTAGTGCAATAATTTAAATTCGAAAATATTCAATTTTCTGTCTCAAATGTATATATAAGTAATAAATAACAAGTTTATAAACTTCAATGGGAATTGAAGTGGGTGGTACGTGATCAAATCTTCTGAGAAGGCCTTCGGCCTTCACAGGATTTGATCACGTGACCGACCCACTTCAATTCCCATTGAAGTTTATAAACTTGTTATTTATTTCTTTATTAAATTTTCTGTATAAAAAATAAATGGGAAACCATATAAATCACAGAAAATAAAGAAATTAAATTATTAATTTAATATACCCGATAATTGTGATTAAATGTTTATATATGTTCAGTTTAATTCATACATGTACAGTACGTGTGAAAGCCCTCTTCCTTCAATAAATAATCATTCAATTTGTTTCTATGCGCGTACTGTTCATAAATGACCTCCGCGTACATGTAAGGATTCCTGGCATAATACCCAGAATCAATTTCTACTGCCTTTTATAGTTCCATTGTTTATTGCAAATCTCATTTCTGAGTTAGCTCCGCCCATTAAATTAATAAACCCCGCCCACTGGGACTGCTTTCTGGGACTGCTGGGACTGCTCTCTGGGACCGCTGGGACTGCTGGGACCGCTCTGGGACTGCTGTGGGACTGCTCTGGGACCGCTGTGGGACTGCTCTGGGACTGCTGTGGGACTGATTTAGCAGTCCCAGAAAGCAGTCCCCGGGATTGCTCTGGGACTGCTTTGTGTCAGGTTGGGTCTGGTCGGTACTGTATATCGTAACAGTTAATGGCTCCTTATTTACTATTACATTGTTTGTATTTAGAACGAGTATTCCAGGCTAATGTTAATATAATCGACGGCAAAAGCTGGTAAATGACAGTGTGTATGTGTTTTTTTAAATATATTAAGAAGTTAGTGAAATGCCATTGTTCAGTATTGCATTGTTCAAATGTATTTATTACTTTTCTGGAAAATATCAAGTGGCATGAAATATATGGAGATAACGAACAGTATTCAAGCTCAAAAGTCCATTAAACAATACAAAATAGGAGCAGAGCAGTTACGGACCTCAGAAACATCAGGGGTGGGATCATGTGCCATGAAGAAGTTCTGTCGATCGGTGACACCCCGTGGGCCCCTTGTCATTATCGGGAGATAACGGGTAAATCTGTCTTCAATTAAGTGTACATGTATAGACTAACAATAAATATGAATGAAAAATTTCTTCTCATGTATTTGAATATACTGTGCTTCTTGAGAAAGTAAAAACAGGTCAGGAAAAAAGCACAATAAGTTATCCATGACAATTCATACCGATATATGAATTGAAATCGGAAAGAGAATTTCAAACAAAATTCTAAAGTTTTAAAAATTTTAAAACATTGAAACTTAAAACTTCTTCGAATAAAAAAAAAATTCAACGTATATTTCAGATATAGAAAAATGAAAGCTATCACCACTGACAGAAATTTAAGAGTGCAGTTTCACAATGAGTATTCTGAAATGAGTAAACCTAATAACACAACAGAAATGGGAGGTAGGTATGATGCATCCGGCAAAGAAGACGAAGACAAAGAACTGCCTTATGTAGATTCAAACATGGATGTTTATGATCACCTTGGAGAGAAACGTACGAGGAATATTAAAGAATCAGACAATGTGTACATCGAACCCGACTTGTGTGAGACTGGATACGGTACATGTAACCTCCCTTACACACCCTCAGACGACATGTATGATCATACAAAGGCCAACAAAATAGAGGATTCAGAGTATGACTCCTGTACTAGGTAGTTTAAAAAAATCGGAAGCCAAATTTAATCCGCAATCCGAGGAGCAGAATCAAAATGTTAATTTACATATAAATTATCACCAACAAGGAGTTTTCAATAAATGTAAACAAAAAAAAAAAAAAAAAACTTCTTTCAAATTTTTGAATTTTGACACACTGATTCACTTTGATTTATCAACATTGAATTTTATTTTAATTAAAAAGAAAACTCGCTGTATTGTGTCTTTTGTTAGATGTCTTTTGAGTTGATAATTCAGAAATATAAAAAATATTGTTTAATGTTCTTTTCAAGAAGAGTACTTATATAATTTTACAAGTTGAATGAAATGATAATTTCACAAATCTTGTTTGAAGTCATCATTTCGCAAATATACAATTTCTCTCTTAACAAACGCAATGTCATCAGGTCAAATGCTAGGCCATATACTTTTACACACTAGGATTTCTACGGAATTTCCCGCCTATCCCATCATGAGAAGGAGAACCTTACTATTGTGGTTTGTCGACAGGGAATGGTCATTCCTTCATGGCACCTCATCCCGCCTCTGCTATTTCAGAGGTAATGTTTGCCCTTTTACTGATCTGTACATATTGTTGAAATGTATTTTAAGCTTCATTACCATCTCCGCATTTTATTGCTCCTTTCTCTTAGTTGGTATGTCGCTGTGAGAGTAAATCTCTCTTCCTAGTAGTTCAAAATTAGTATAATAAAAGATTTCAAACATTTATGGATGAAGATGGTTCTCGACTCATTTTTGAGTCCTGCAGAACAAAGCAACAATATAGGAGCACTCTATCTTGCGACTATCTGCCTGTCCTTCTGCTATACAATATGTACCTTACATCTTGAGAACTGTATGAGGAATGAATTTGAAATTTGAGCAACAGATTGCTAGGAACTAGAGTGGCACTATGGTTCATGTCAAATATCATGGGTTCCGACCTTAGATTTGACCTTTTAGGTACATTTTAAAACTGCAGACAACTGCAAAAAATTAAATTAATTTTTAATTTAACTTGTAATATAACCTATCATTGTATTAAAATCATAACTGAATTCTACATGCATGCATATTTTGGCAATTCTTTGTATAAAAAATCTTTGTATAAGAAGACAATCTAAGTTTCAAGACGTATCTGATTCTAATTAAAACGAATTAAAGATGTGCAATTTCATTCAACTTGCATATATATAATATATATTGTGCATAATTTCTTTACTTATGGAATGATAATTTTTTACCTAGCCTCATTAAGTTATTATGCGCACTTGATACCATCCTTCTTTCATGTGTATACACTGTATATCTTAGATTGATTTGACGGACATTTACGATGATCTGGTTGTACACTCTCCTCCTCCCCCGCTAGAGGAAGTCACGTCACAGCTTGTCAGAGATAATTACTACACGGGAGCCAGTCATATCTTGTTATAAATTACACAGAGTGCTAAGTCTCTGATAAATTTGAAAACTAAAAGCAAATTGCTGTGCATTTTACTTTTGCATTTATGAAAATAACGATTGCCAAACAGATATAATACTATTAATCCAATGTTTGAATCACATATATATTAACCTTTTCCAAAATAAGATAAAGGAATTCACAAAATTAATATTTTCGATATAAATATTTCATTTTATTTATACATCACCAATTTTTCAATTTATGCTTCGTAACAATTTACTTAAGGAAACAACTGCAATATGAACACATTGTTTATCCTTATGCGTCGCTTCATTGCTTTATAGAAATAAAATTAAAAAAATTAAAAGATCTTTCAAATTGTAAAATTAAAACGTACACACAAGATCGTGATTTGCAACATTTCATACTGATATGAGTAAGATTCAAACAAATTAATTCTCAGAAAGCAGTGATAAAATTGTTTTAAATTTTTTCATGCAACATTGACTCGTCCTTGTGAAATGTTCGTAGTCTCGTCTTGCGCAGACGACTGTTTGTACTGCTGTCAAACGGCGAATTTTGTCTTTTACGACAACAACTGTTCCTCGACACTTCAGAAAATAAGAAATAGAAAATGGGATGAGATGCGTGATTTACAAAAAACAAAATTTGTGCAACATTTGAGAGGTAAAATGGATCATTTTCATCTATAAAGAAGTAGAAGCAGAAAGCAAGTACGACAATCAAACAGACGACTGTTGTAACACAAATGGCGACCATCATGGTGTGCATCATTCTCTCTTGGCGATGACGAACAGTCATGTACGTGTGCATTTTACGAATTTTCATCACATGTAAAGTCAAAAATGGAATTAGCGTGATAGCAAGAAAATAAAACACACAGGCAAATTCTATACTGATGGACGTCCTACTAGTCATGCCATTCCATAACATGCCCACACTCATGGCGGCTTTAAGTCCGTAGAATGCTCCTATAACGGCACTTATGGTCCAACAAATTATAGAAAATCCGACAACTCTCCTGGAAGTTACAACACTGTGGCTCTTCAGAGGGTAGGCCACAATGTAGTATCGCAGAGCTTTTAGCATCACTAGATGAAAGTACGAGGCATTTAAGGTCGCAAATGCAAATACCCCAGCAAAGGCGTCGTAGACCTTGGTGTTTTCATCTATACACATAAAGATGAGGGCGTAGAGATAATTCGCACGGAATTTTAAAAACCTGAAAACCACGGCGACACTGTCGGATATTGCCAAACACAAAATGGCGGTGTAGGTGGGCGAGTGTGACAACTTATTCATCCTGATTTGGACAATCGTCAATATATTCCCCGCTAGACTTATTAGGGCTAGTGTTACTCCAATAGAAGTGGCGGTGTCAAACGCCGCACGCCAATCGTCAGAAAATGGAATTTTCCTGCACGTATTATTTCCAGAATTCATCACGCTATTATTGGAGAAGCAATTTGCAATTTCTTCATACATCCCAGATTCATTTAAAGAAACTAATTTCTCCATTTTACCGAAGGTCTTCCCTCAACTAGACTACATATAAATCAACAGGTATTTATTGCCATTTCGTAGAAACACAGTAGTCTAGTTTTCTGCGGAAAATGTAGAATATGTTTCATGTAAAAATCAAAACCAATTATCCGGAACAAGGATAGAGACGATCTCTCCTTTGACAGAGAACACGCAATTATGTCGTATCCGGTTCCTGGTTTTACTTTCTCCTCGCGTGAAAATACAACACGTTGGTTGTAACTGAGCAAAAGCTTTAGGAATTCTAGTGGAACGTTCTTTAAAGGAAGGACTTAATTCATCTAAACCAATTTGTAAAACTTTACATTCAGTATTCCCGTGCTTAACACAATAACAATTTGTCTCTTCTATAACGTGAATGGTCAAACATCTTGCATTCGCATGTCATTTTCGTTGCCAACCAAATGTTGGTATTTCTGAGAACTCAAGAGGGCTTAGAATTTTTTTGATCTGCAACATGTATTTTTCTTCTACAAAATAAAACATTCAGATTAATAGTAAAAGTAGCTTTGTATTTCGAAATATTAGCCCCTGTTATAATATAATTAGGACCCTGTAATTGGCTAGCTCTTGTAATTATCATGATTATATCACTTCTTAAATCTACTTATATACATTCAAATGAATCAAACAATATGTCATTCTGCAATATATAAATCTATCGACAGAAACAAATAAAAGATGGCTGTGCAAGGTAAAATAAAAATGAACACACATAAAAAAGATTTGACTTAAAAAGAATTGATGATTTGAAAGCAAATATTACATTCCCTCGTTGGTACTCATATGCAATAGAAGGAAGGGGACATTAAATGTGTTTGAATTTTGGTCAATTTGGAATACGAAGTAGAGAAAGAAGCATTTTCTGAAGAGAAAATTTAAGAGTATTTTAATGGACCTCCTATGTTAAAAATAAAGTTCCCTGTGTAGACTGCCACGTCTAGTACATTGTTGGTTTAATATCTATAAGAATGAAATGCTAAAAAAGAATGTATGAATGACGTTATAAATAAATTACCCAGACCTTAAAGATTCCTCGCTTAGGACCAAACACTTGTTGATGACGTCATTCTGAGAGAAAGGTTTGAATTTTTTCTTGGTCAGTTCGGACAAAAGGAAGAAGAGAAGAGGATGCAGAGCGTGGTTCAGCGCCAGAAAAACCTGGGAAAGCTGACCCTGGACAAATAACTCTCGTCTGCTGAAGGCGTGGCGCGCGTCCTTGATGGATTTGTTTACCTGCAGCCCGGCGATGGGGACGATACACGCCACTGTACTTATTGAGATCACAGCCATCATTGTGTGCATGCGCACTTCATGTCTTTTGTTGACTACAAGTGATTTTCGAAGCTTTCGAATTTTCAAAATGTGAATCGTCAGTAACGGAATAATGGTAATTGAAAATAGATATATAACGAATGCGATTTCTATGACGTCAGATATGTGTTCCTCCGCGTGGCTTATGGTTAATACTTTGGCGCCATATCCAATACTTGCGACCAGCGAGAGAACCCAGCAGACGGCTGAATACTGCAGTACAGTTCTACAGCTTAGACCTATGTAAGTCTTAAAGGGGCGGGAAATCAGTCTATACCGTACCGCGGATATCATTGTAAGATGAAAATATGATGAATTCAGTGTCAGAAATGATAAAATTGAGAGCGAATCCTCAAAGACAGATAGTTCTAAGTCATTGCAAACATCAATCACAACGTAGATAGAATGAGAACGAAACTTAAGAAAGCGAAAAATGGCGGCGATTATGTCGCAGAACGCTAGGCACGCAATTCCGGTATACGTTGGGGAATGGAGTGCGGGGTTTTTCCTGATGAACACAATTGCTACAATATTTCCAACACAGCTTAAGACAACTAAAACGATCCCAATGAAAGTAAACAGTTGGTAAATATTCTGCCAACTTTCTGGCCACTGTCCATTATCACATACTGTGACATCCGATTCATTTCGTTTCACAAAGATATTTTCAAACTCGTTGCTGTAAAAGATTGTAGAGAATGAAAAATTTGTTTCCATTGCAAACTATTTTTCACGAATTGCCAGGAATTTGTTAGTATAACCATGCGTTCATTGTTATGGTCTCTCTCTAATAGTGACAGTCATGTAGTATGTAGCCCATGGTTAAGCATGCATGTTCTGTGTTGAAAATCTGATTACAAATGAACATTTATGACGGGAGTTATCATCTAATGATGGAGCACTTAAAATGACATCTACGTTGCTTAATTAAGCAACATCTGCCACAATCACTACTATTACTAATGTCAGTGATCTAGAAATGAAAGCCAATATTTTCCGAATTAAAAAAGTCTACACTACGACGTAGCAGGCCCTCTGTAGGAACTGACCATGTACCTTGTGGATCATCTACGTAGATACAGCGCTTGTTGTTTGCGATGTTTATCTACTGATTACTTGTTTGATTACTAAATAACAGACAACAGATGGGCCGTATGAGATAGTGATTTTTTATCGCGTAAAACGTTTATAATTGTGTAATTTTAAAAAAAAAACATCCAAAACAACAAATGATAGATGGTTAAGCTGGTTCAATCGTGTTTTTTTTTTTTTTCACATGCATTTGGATCTCTTATTCATACAAAATTCAGCATCATATTTTTAGTTCTTAAACTGAATATGGCTTCTTTTTAAATGAAATATATTTAATTTAAAACCTATGATAAATTCCATGCAAAACGCATTAAGATAGGAACTTCCTTTCTTGACTGAAGGTTTTCTATAAGATTTGCTGTACATGTATTTAGCTCTACCTCCCATTTGAGTCCTGTTTCTTTCATTTAGAGATGCCATTTAGATGAAGGACCTCAAATTCAGACCTACACCCGGCACCCATGACCATTAAAGAGAATCTTCGTTTTCCGAATAGAAAAAAAAATGCCAACATACTAACAGAAAAGTGACGATATTTTTGTGTTAGCTAGCCTGCTGGTCAGTGTTTTTACATGTACATGTACTCTGTTTGCAAATTAAAAGCTAACCATCATTTATATTTAAAAAATACATTTAGGGTAGATTAATTATTAAATTTAATTTTTTTTTTTTTTTTATATATACATTTATTTCCAATAACATACAACAAATTTTGAGGCAAAACTTCCTCAGAAGCCCTCGGTTAATACCTCACCTGGGGTGCAAGGAGCTCCCTGGATCGGTATATTTTTCAATATTCAATTTATAAAAAAAATTACACAATAGAGAAAAAAACATGGTTATTTATCATTACTAATATTTCATTTTCACAAAAAGACATATTTCATTGAAAATCATTTCATATTAAATTTAATTGATCTAAAATTACTTATAAACATCCCCTCGATCTATCTAATACTTTTTTCAAAGTTCAAAAGAACCTTCTTTGATGCACCTAATTACTAAACTATGCAATCTCTTAAAAAGAATAGAATCGTCTTTAAAAGTTAAATTTGAGAGGCTCAAAAATAAAAAAAAAAACCTATCTTTTGTATTGATACACATTAGTAAATAGGCACAGAGGCGTTATTATCTTTTTACCTCGGTTCCTTCATCCTGTTAACAATCCTACACCATAGTTAGTTGTCATATCCTTCAAATAATTTTAGAAAGATGTATTAATTTTGCCGCTGGTTCTTTTGCATATGAGTTTCTTTTATTGCGATGCTTTTACCTATTTCCAGGTTCCAAAAAGCTAATAAATTTTCTTCTGCAGTCATGAAAATTTCATAGTTCCCAATAATGAAGTGACTAAGAACCGTATAAAAATACACGACCTATTCATAATTGGCACTAGTATATTGGCACCTGATCCCACCTCTGATGTTTCCGAGGTCCGTGTTTGCTCCGCTCCTATTTTGTAAATGTTTGCTGGACTCGAGCTCAAATGCCGTTCACTATCTGCACATATTTCATTGCGAAATTTTTAAATACTACTAGTAAATCCAACGTATAATACATGTACTAAGATTTATTTGTTATTATCACGTATCTGTAATCCTAAAAATATGACCAAACCAGTGTTACACGGCCAAACATTCATCATTTGAATCTCATCGTCCCATTTAATAGAGTAGTTTAAAAAAAATTTATATGATTTATCTCGCAACTAAAGTACAACTGATGATTTATGATTTTCTAAGTTTAATTTAGAGAAGTAAAAAAGTGAAAGTTTTGGATTTTTCTTGATCGAATTTCATTATACATGTACATGTATTGCATGAGTGCAGATAATCTGACATATTCCTATGTTCTTTGAAATACAATAAGGGCGTTTTTCGGATTGCAATACAAACTATGATAGATTTTAAAGCCAAATCGTTTTAAGATTATATAATGTCGAATGAAAAAAACCCTATTTCTATTAAATCAACTCGTAAAAATCTGTATACACTTTATAGTACAGCTTACTGCAAAAAGGCAATAAGATTGACAAGTCGTTGTGTATTTTTGGAGAAGTGAAAGATTTTTTGGCCGTAAGCTTCGCAAACTATGATTTGATGATACATTGATGTCGATGTACATGACACAAATGGAACAAGAACACAAGATTTACGTTTCAGCTTCGGTAAAATATAACGAGAATACTGCACGTGAGACATTCTGAGTAAGGCTTATTGTGTATAAAACTGGCATCGGGTCTTTACAAGAGGACGAAAGATTTCTTCAAAATCCGCCATAAGATCTTGAAACATTGCATAAAAAAACAAACTGTGAGACACGACTTCTTCGTCTGGTTACTAATTCTACCTGTAAAATTTCAATCACTAACATTTGGAAGTATTTTAACTGAATGTTCAAATACAATATATAAATAAATGTTTGTGTCCAAAAAAAATTAAAAAGTAAATCACTGATATAGACTTTCTGATTAATTTTTAATTAATTAAAATTTAATTAATACGTTTTAATTAAATTAGATAACCCCTCACTGAAATACAGATAATGGGGTACGAAAAGCTACAGAGAGTTGACACTTTCAAAAACATTCATTTTCAATATATATTTTTTTCTAAATTCCTTCAATATCGTTTTACACGTCGGATAGTATGACGTAATACACGTGCACGTGATCTCTCTCTCTCTCTCTCTCTCTCGATCGACTAAGCACACAAACTTTTGACTTCAAATGAAAAACAGGTAAATAGAGTTTCTCAAGAATGTTCTGAATTAACACTTTCAAATCACATGTAGTCATATTTTTCTGGGTTTTTTTCAATCCCTAGCTGGATGTTGACAGCATTTCGTGTAATTTCTTTTCTTGTTTAGGACTTCGTTGATCCAGAAGTACAGTACTGGATTGACCACGTGTCTTAAGAAATAAATAAACTGTATGGCACTGAAGAAAATCACCTTTTGTTTTTGCGTAAATTTGTCCAATCCTAACATAGAGATAATGTTCCGCAACATCAGAGGAAACAGACTGATGACCGTAATTAGTGCCACCACTATAACCATTCTGTTCATTCTGACCACGTGATAGGTCAAGGTCGCGGGTATTACTTTCCTTTTGGCAATGTGAAACAACAGCAGTGGTATGAGGGTGACAAGGAACAAATAAAAACACATAATTATATCAATTACTTCAAAGTTATCCATAAACCAATTTGCTTTGCCTTCATATAAGCCCTCTAGATATTTCATGCAAGCAATTCCATACACTGAACTGACGATAAGGGTAAAAGTCCAGGCTACCCCAGAGAATCCTATCACTTTCCCGGAGGTTAGGCATCCTCTAGCTTTCAGTGGATGGACAATGATGACGTAACGTACGGCGGCCAGAAGAATCACATGACAAAATGATCCATGTAACGTCATAAAAGAAGGTATAGAGGAAATCGTCTGTACTGCTGTCACACGTGATTTATTGCCAGAACAGAGTTCCTCACCATACAACAGAGAACAAACAGCACACGCCTCGACTCGGGCCAGTCGGGTGACCAGGGCCAGCGAATCGGATACAGCCAGACACAAAATGGCGGTGTAAGTCGGGATCTTCACTTTTCCTGTGAGACAGATGGACGTGATGGCTAAAATGTTCACTATTAGTCCTATTCCTACAATAATGGCCGGCACATAGTGAATAACAAAACTATGTATACAGTTACCGAACACTGTGTCATTCGATAATGACTTGTTTTCAAAATTATCCATTTTTAATCAAGCAAATATTCTCTTAGATGAACCAATTGTTCACTGAAAACAAAATCCAACTTTACATCTGATAATAATACTAGTAATTCGTCTCTATTCCTCGACCTGAACGGTGTCCCTTTACAGCCAGCATCTCACTATCTACGGCAGATCTGAACTATCTCTGTCATGTAGTTACATAAACAGCCAACTGAAAGAGCAAAGGTACACGTTTTCTTATTCTCAGCCTAAAACGCCCCCCAGGAGAGGGAAGACACTGTCTCTCATCATTTTTATTGATTTACAAGAATTGCGAGAAAATAGTCACTTAGAAGTGTTTGCTTTAATTCTATTGGCTTGAGAGGCATAAAACTTATAAGCTTTGTCAGATTTTGTTTTAGTGATGCTTGAAGCTCTACAATTACGCAAATGAATAACATAGAAAATAGAAAATTAGAATTTTATATATCAAGAGGAAAATGGTAGAAAAAACGAACTATTTGAAAATATTTATTTTTTTCATTATTTTATTTTTTATAATGTTACTAAATATATCAAGAGGAAAAGGCTGTTTTAGATATCTCGACAAGGAAACATAAGAAACATTAGAAACTGTAAAAAAAAAAAAAGTTTTGGGGTTTCAAAAAGAAACGTTTGCAAACAGCTTTTTTCTTGTTCTATACAAATGTCTTTTTTGCTGAAGACATATAAAATATAAAGTAACAAAGTGCAATATTTAAAAAAGCAATTTTTTTTCTAGAAATACATCTACAGCTGTTACAATTCCTTATCATCATTATAAATCATCGTCAATCAATATCCAATCTATTTAATTGTTTTCGGGTTCAATGAACAGCCTTTCGGTTCAACTTAATAACTGTAGTCAGAAATCATTATATTTAGATTAATTCTTTTAAAAGTACTGTGGCTTTCAATTCGACAATCATAAATTCATAATTATATATACCGAATAATCATGTAAATTTTATTCATCGTTATTTTCGATATATCCTAGTGAATAAAGACCTAAAGTGGAGGGTTAGACATTTGATCATATATATAAGCCACAGAAGCGTTTCGTCATCTCACTTTTAGGTTCAATAAAATATTCTGAAAAAAAAGAATGGTTAATAAAAGAGTTATCGAGAGCGGAATTCTAACAGACTGCAGAAAAACA
The DNA here is from genome assembly GCF_032062105.1 of Saccostrea cuccullata. Lineage (NCBI taxonomy): Eukaryota > Metazoa > Mollusca > Bivalvia > Ostreida > Ostreidae > Saccostrea > Saccostrea cuccullata. The sequence goes on from NW_026932549.1 coordinate 33,694, forward strand.
TGGTCCCCAAAGACATGATATGTGTTGTCAATGAGAGGTATAACGTCACTTTTTTGATATGAACCTCAGAGTACTTGTGTGGAGATACATACTTATTTTCAACATAGCAATATTGAAAATGCCCAATCACCGTTCCACAAAAATGTAAGTAAGTAAATCGTTTCTTATAGTGAAATGTGTTATACAATACAATAGAAAACATTTAATACAATTAATATCCAAACACCCGGCCCATCGGACCTATATATGTCACTTTAAACAACAAAAATGAAAATATATACACAAACATTACAAAAGCTTTTCTTTACAAGGATGAAAAGAAGTAAATGTTGTAAATAATCGTTTTACTGCTATACAGATATTGGCTTAAATTAAAATATTTCTGCTGAAAGAAATCTTTAAAAATGCTATTGGTACAGAAAATAGAATCTGAACCATTTTTGGAAAAGAAAGTAAAACAGATTATCCAAAATTTATACAAACCATATAAAACTTGAGTCAAATCCGAATGTCAGTCATTTCATATCATGCAGGCATGTCCCTTAAATTGTATTTGACGGGAATTTGATATTAAAATATTGCTGGATTTATGATATGACTCATAGATAATTAAGAGCATTGTTTTCTCAATGTCGTGTAATTATGGACAGAGGATACCTTTCTAAATTATATATATGATTTTTTTCCCGAGATTTTTTTATGACAAGACCGGCAACTCACACGAAAGATAATAATACACAGATTAAAACAGCCTGGATTAAAGCCAGCATTTCGTAAATTATATCAATGGTCCTTGTAATGACCTTGTTATCAAAGATAATTTTCATATATTACTGAGTAGTATTTTGGCTGAGTTGTTTCAGACCAAATATTAAGCTTTCGATTTTATACTAAATTTGACCGCGGGTTATTCTGTCTACTCGATGCAAGACATAAGACTCACGACAGGAAACAAGGATATTATCAGCTAAAACAATCCGTCTTTTTCTTAAACTTCAATATGCCAATAAAGGAATTGGTGCGGTTAATATAAGTAATATTCTTTATCACAAAAGGGTCCAGTCTTGTATTCCACCATATTTCAAGTTAAAGACTACACCTTGTATTTCCTACAAAATAATACACATCTACCATTGCTTCCAAACTTTTCAATTACAAAAAACTTTACATGGCCCGGATACAGAGCATCTGAAACATAATCTTCCTTCGTGTTCATGTTCTTCTTCACCCTATAACTACAGTCCTGCTGGACACATTATTACAGGTGACGTAAATATAGTTAATAATGAGGACCTTAGATCACTTATTTTAAAAGGTCCTAAATATAGGGAACCCCGATCCTTCAACTGGCGTCAGAATTTCATTAATATTATGAATTCTGCTGAAAATTACCCCAGACGATGAAAAAGATATGAAAAAGAAGACGTTGACACCTTGTCAGAATGGATTAAATGTATCAGATCCATGTTAAAGCCACGTATTAAAAGACTGAGGGGCAATATGAAAACCATCTATTCTTCTTTGTTCAATAAACCAGAAGTGAAAAAAGAATTAGATAGGTTACATGATCATTACCTACTGGTCCCTGCCGACAAAGCAGGTAACAACATTGTCTTCGTTTGTAAGGCTCATTATATAAATTGTATTCTAGAAGAACTTGGATTTAATTCTACAAGTGGTAATCCTATTTATACTCGTACTTCCCTTTCTAAGGAAGAAATTCTTCAAAATCATATGTCAGTTTTGAATATTTTTAATATTCCACAGAGCCAAAATAAATTTGAACTACCACCTAATATATTGGATTCCGAAGCTTCATAAGAATCCTTACAAACAAAGATACATTGCGGGCTCCAGTAAATGTTCAACCGAGCCTCTTTCGTTACTCCTCACTAAGATATTGACAGTAGTGAAGGAAAAACTTTTCAAGAGTACTGTGCAACTATATATTCAAGAAGTGGTGTGAATCAGATGCGCATATTAAAAAATTCAAAAGAACTTTTAGACAATTTGAAATCACAAGATTTTACCAAATTCAACAGCTTAAAAACTTAAGACTTTTCAACTTTATACACAACCATTCCCCACGACAAATTAAAATCCAGGCTTATTTTATATTATTGACAGCTGCTTTTTCAACAAAAAATGGAAATGGTAAATTTACTTACCTGGTCATTGGTCATTTGCAAAATTATTTTGTTAAAAAGATTCTGATTGCACACACAAGTACTCTAAAGTTGACATCAAGAAGATGCTTGAGTTTCTGATTGACAATATCTATGTGGTATTTGGAGACCAGGTATTCCAACAATCTATTGGAATTCCAATTGGAACCAATTGCGCTCCGTTATTAGCAGACCTATTTTTGTATTCATATGAAGCAGAATTTATGCAAAATCTTATGCGTAAAAAGAAGAAAATACTTGCTTTGGCCTTTAACTCGACCTTCAGATATATCGACGACGTATTGTCAATTAACAATGGCAATTTCCATTCCTACGTCGATACGATATATCCAGGGGAGCTTAAGATAAAAGAAACCACAGAGTCTGACACATCTGTTCCATACTTGGATATTTTACTTGAAAAAGACGTTAATGGTAACCTAACAACCAAGTTATATGATAATGACGAGTTGAGCTTTTCTATCGTCAACTTCCCTTATATACCTCAGTTGATTCGATGCGCAAGAGCATGCTCTACGTATGAACAATTTCTAAAACGAGGTAAATTACTGACAAACAAGTCGATGAAACAAGAATATCAGCAGTCTCGTTTTAAGTCATCATTTCGTAAGTTCTATGGTCGATACAATGACCTTGTCAGCAAATACAATTTATCATTGAGTCAAATGCTGACTGACGTATTTCATACCAGTTGTTAGTCCATTATTTATACACTGAATTGACGACAGATTTTTCCGTTATTTCACGATCATGACAATGAGCACACGGCGGGTGTGACCGGTCAGCAAGGGATGCTCACTCCTCCATGGCACCTGATCCCACCTCCTCTGATGTTTCGTGTTTGCTCTGCTCCTATTTTGTATTGTTTTATGGACTTTGATATTGAATACTGTTCGTTATCTCCATATCCTTCTTCAATCAAAATAGTCATTTTGCGAGTTCTATTGTCTCTAAAACGACCTTATCAGCAAGTAAAATCTATAACTTAGTCGAATGCTGACTGACGGTTTTCAAATCAGTTGTTAGAACATTTCATTGCTTTACACACTGAATTGACGACGGATCTTTTCCTAATTAAGACAAGGATAAACGGCGAGTCTCAATCCTCCATGACACCTGGCCCCACTTCTGATGTTTAAAAGTCCATTATTGCCTCTTATTTGTATTTTTCGTATTTACCTTTTATCCTGAATGTAATCTTCGTTATTTTCATATTTTATAAAACTTGAAAACGAACATGATACAAAGCAAAGGGATTATTCTTTTTCTTCCTTACGAAATAAGAGATATCAAAAGTCTATTAAAACAAGACAAATTTGGAGCAGAGCGAACGTTACCTATAAAACATCGAAGGTGAAATCAGGCGTCATAGAAGAGTAAATTCCGCGGTGGATCAGGTCTATTAATAAAAGAGCACATATTTAGTGTTATCCAAAGTCCAACTAGAGAATCCATACTTTTTATTTTATTTTGAAATTACGAAAAGTACAGTCATACGATACGATATTGCAGTACTCTTAAAGACTCTAAAAGACAACTAAAACTTAAAACATATACTAGTGAAAAAGATTAATTCATCAAAATTGAAGAATCACAAACTTTATTATATAATTTTCTATGTCTAGATATTATCAAATCCTCTATACAGAGTTGTCGTTCGTTCCTCTCTCAGGCACTTCTGCAATGACCTTGCGTCAACATTTTTGACATCTGATAAAAATTATGACGTTAGAAAGATTTATTTTAGAATAAACTCATAGTTCTAGATCTACTAAGTAAATATCTACCTTATGAACAAACATCAGAGCAGACAATTCATTAAAATGAATTCAAACAAGTGCGCCGTTTCTCGTGTATAACGCTGTGATAAACAGGAGCCAAAGACAGGGTTGATTACAGGATCTGATGGGAGATAATGTTTTATTATGTGACACAAATGAATGAATTAAAAACATTTCTAGAGCATTTCTACTGTTAGTTTTTAAGTCACTATTGCAAATCATTTAGATATCTGTATTACCAAGTAAATATTTAAAATTTAGATGTTTATATTCAAAAGAGGATTTTTCAAAATATAGTTAAAGAATAAAGTATCAAATGCAAAATTAAGTTGATATCCGCTCAAATGTAAATATTTTTGCTATCTTTAATATTATTGCATTGTATAAGATATTGACGAGGTGTAATTTAATCTCAAGTAAGATTCATAAAAAGTTCAACCCTGAACATTCATAATCTTGATGTGAAGGATCAATAAGGCTGAGCAATTAGTAGTAAACAACTTGTTAATTACTTCATGTTACTGGTCTTACTACTTTTGTTTCTAATTAAGTTAAAATTAATTAAACTTTTCATAAGTCTTGAGGGCTGCAGACAAACTGCTGTTTAACGCTTTAATCTCATTCTGGACTTGAACTCTAATGTGTTAAAAGTTTACGGTTAATCTTTTATATTAAAAGATTAGTAATAATCCCTGGAAACCCCTAAAAATCGTAAAAAAACGTGTTGAAATATTATGTAAAGACCCCGTTCTACATATGTAACTATGTGAGGACAAATAAAAGAAAAAGATATTGTGTTTGGATGCACTGTAAATGTATTATCATATTCAAATATTATAATATTTTTTATAATATTTAGTCATTTATTGCTTGTGAAGGTAAATTTAATCAAGATTTTTCATATTTTGCTCATTTTGGACAAGATTTAAAGGGAAAAAAATCTGATTTGCACCTGATGACCGGCAACAAACTTGACTCATTCAATAAATAAAAAATCAAATTAAGAAACTACACACAAATTCAGAAATAATCACTGTATTAGACCAAGTAAACTCTAAAAATATTGATAACTGATAGTTTAATATATGCGAAAAAACAATGTGTACTTTTCAAATTTAACTCAGTTATTTACATGTTGATTTAATACAAATAGACCTTGGAATACACGCTGGTTAAAAGGGCATATCCTATATTTTAAATAATTCTTGTTTGTCTTTTTATGAATAACAAATATTATTTTTTAAAGAATCAATTTCAAAGGGTTCAAAATCAGAATAATACTGCCTTACTTTCATCTGTTTCTTAGTTAAGTGATAAGAACGTTCTTTTTCTGTACATTTAGCATTTGTTTTGGGATGAACAGGTCAAGAATATGCCGAGTATTTTTTTCACAGAAAAAAATTGTTTATAGGGACCTTTCTTTTAAAGACTAAATTAATAGTGTAACACATTTGGGCCAGACTCTCGTGTAAGAAAGGACTCTCTCCCTCTCTCTCTCTGTTTAAGAACATTTAGGAGAAAGGGACACATCATACGAAAGTGGTATGTTGACTCGAAGTATTTGATTTATGATAAGGAAAAATCAATCGTTCATCAAATTCGTCCTTTTTACATAATTATATGTATTCCTTTCAATTTTAAAAAATCTTTTATCAATACAAGTGTTTTCCTTACAGACTCTGTGTTGTTCTGAGGTGCGTTGTTTGAAAAATGTTTAATTTATCATGCTTACCTTTCAGGCGTAGTGAAATCAGGATGAATATTTGAAAGAAGGGATAAAGACCTTCTTTAATAAAATTACAAAATCTTTGTGATCCACAAAACTCATCTCAATCACACTGGTACATGTATAACCTTTCTCAAGAACAAGATTATATTCCAGTGAAACAATTTGGCCCTTCTATCGTAGCCCAACCTAAAGAAAAGTACGCAAAAAAGGAACAATGATACATCTTCAGAAAACTACAAACAAAACAGATATGTGAACAGAACATCAAAATGACCTACTGGACGTACCCCTGATTATCCGTAATTAATCTATTCGGAGTATAGAATCGCAACTTTACCTGGTCACCGGACTGTGTTTTGTATACCATTCCTCAACTGGGTTCAAGAAAATCTATTCTCTCTTGCCTAAGCTTCAGCGAATCTTTTCCGGCTTTGCTTGGGTTTCCCAACCCTCTTCTTTTCTTGTGAGTCCTAATCAAGGAACTGTTTTGTGATGTTGTTGGGGGATTTCTGTAGTGTTTGGCCCGTCCATCTTCATCTTCTCTTCCTTGGGTCGATGTAGATGGGGTTTTGGTCTAGACTCTCCCATAGGCTGCTATTTGATATAGTGTGAGGACATCAAGTTACGTAAAAATATGAGATATTTATTAATGAAAGACAGGAGTTTATAATTTATTGTTTTGTATGCCTATTAAGGCTTAGCAGCAAGAACTGCTCCAATAAAATATGTGAATATAACTTACATCGATCGATGTAAAAAAAAATATGGACTAAAAAAATTGGACGAGAGGCAAAAACACGGATTCCCGGAAATTCCAGAGGTGGGATAAGGTGTCTAGGAGAAGTAAACACACCCGCTGTCGATCCAGTGAATCGATAAGGGATATATAAGGAATGAAACATATGGAGATAACGAACAGTATTCAAGATCAAAAGTCCATAAAACTAAATATAGATTTATTATTTATGAAAGAATATACATTTTAATTTTCTATCTAATAAATTTATCTAATAGAAAATAAGATCTGAGCAAACACGGACCTTCAAAACATCAGAGGTTGGATCAGGTGCCATATTTGTCAGGAGTCAAATTTCATTTTAAAACAAAGGCCTATCAATTTGTATGAAACAAGTCCGCCAAAATACGACCCAATGATAGGTTATCTTTGCTAAAAAGGTCATTATAAGACCATAGAATTCACTAAAGGCAAGAAGGAGTAGTAGTTAAAAAATATTTAAATTAAGCGATTTGTAAAATCGACATCACACTTCGATTTGGTATCTTTGAGTAGTCTACTTTTAAACTTAAATTAACAAAACAATATGTTTTAAAACTTGGATCAAAGGTGGGATGAAATTTAAATTAAAACTGTATGAGAAGTATCGTTTAAAAATTTTAAATTCTTGTCTTCAATGAAAATCTGAAAAATGAATTTTTACTTCTATAATATGTTTGATAACTTTACAATGCTTTTCCTACAGCTCAACGTACTTTTTAAGCTCACATGGTTTTTTGCACAAATTAAGGTCACATTCTTTTTTGCAATAAGATGAACATTATAGACCTTTAATACAAGACATGGCTCAAATATGTAGCTGATATCTCATGGTAAAGGTGCATATTCTTTATATTCATTATCTTAAAGTTTTAAAGTCGATATTTTAAATGGAACTTCATTAATAAATGATATGATGTTACATCTGTATGATTTCACCATAGGTATTTACAAATTAAAATAACGCAGCTTTCTTTGACACTATTTAGTTGAAACTTTTAAATTGACATCTTAAAGATGAGTATTTTTCGAAGTAATTTGCACATTTTCCATACTTGTCGTGGTTTTGACGAAATTTAGCGCCAAAAAATGACAATGCTACATTAAGGAATCGTGCCAAAAGACAGGATACAAAAGTATTGTTCATCTTTTAAAATAGTTTTAAAATTGTTACTACTGAAAAGAAAATTCTTTTACATATTCTGTCTGAAACATTAAATTTTGCATGCAGTCGGATGTAGCTTTCATGATGCTAGATTCAGAAAGTAACCCTAAAACAAATACCAGCTTTTTAACACGAGAAGCAGTCAAACAAATGAGAAATACTAATATCATCTTGCGCTTTATAGTGTCATGTTATTGTACGGAAATACAAAAATTACTTGGTATTGACTGTTTTTGCGTCACTGCAAGGCAAAGAACTACTTTAAAAAGAACAGATACAAAGACGGCTATATTTTACGAGAAACCGCGAAAAACCATCTGGGAACTATCACAATCCATCAACCAAGAGTATATCAAAATTTTACCAAGAATTATTTTTGAATTAATTTCAAAATTAGTTTAATACACTTAAAGTAAATTAGAAATCACTTTTAAAATATATTTTGTTGTCTCGTTACACAATTTTGCATAAAAACAATGTGACGTTAATTTGTGTGAAAAACAATTTGAGTTTAAAAAGTGCGTTGAGCTGTATATGCAGGTAAACCATTTTTTAATAATGGCGTTTTACTAAATTTAGCAATATTAAAAATGCCCAGGGCTTCTTTATCAAATTTGTTCAAAAATACTCTATAATAAGAGAGTCTCAAGACTACAGTTTGTCAGGGAGAGGTGTGTCAAAAATTGTCTGTTACGTCAGTGGTAATTCCATCCACCTCCTTTGAAGAAATTTATGAAAAAAATATCATCCAACGATATTTCTATTAAGGAACCGTATGTGCCATATCGGAGGTTTTATTTCGATGCTATCTCCTTGTTGCACCTTGATGGCTTCTTCAGAGACGGAATGAATAAGTCTGGCTCATAACTCTTGATGACAGTGCATTTTTAGGTCACCTGAGTAAACTCAGGTGACCTATTGCTATCTGTTTTCGTCCGTCGTCGTTCGTCGTGCGTCGTGCGTCGTTCGTCGTTCGTCGTGCGTTAACATTTGAACATTTTCAGCTTCTTCTCTGCAACCACTGAACCAATTTCAACTAAATTTGGTACAAAGCATCTATGGGTGAAGGGGAACAAAAATTGTGAATTTCATGATCCCTGCCCCCCTGGGGCCTGAGGGGTGGGGCCAAAACTACTAAAATTAGTGCAATCTTTAAAAATCTTCTTCTTTACTCCTGGACATCTAGCAGTCAAACTGTTTGCATGATTGTAATCAGCAATGAGTCCTCTACCAAAATTGTGAAATTCATGGCCCTGGGGTCAGGGGTTCTAGTGCTAGGGCGGGGCTAAATAAGTAGGTAGTGAAAATGCATTATTTCTTTGAAAATCTTCTTCTCTGCTCCTGGGTATTAAATAAACCAACAAAGTACATAGTTATGATGAGCAAGAGTGCCTCTACCAAAATTGTGAATTTTATGGCCCCAGGGTCAGGGGTTCTGGTGTTAGGGCGGGGCTCTATTGATTATATACTGAAAATACATTATTTCTTTGAAAATCTTCCTATCTGCTCCTGGGTATTAAATAAACTAACTAAGTACATAGTTATGATGAGCAAGAGTGTCTCTACCAAAATTGTGAATTTTATGGCCCCAGGGTCAGGGGTTCTTGTTTTAGGGTGGGGCTCTAATGATTACATAGTGAATTGCATGAATTCTTTGAACATCTTATCCTTTGCTCCTGGTTAATATGCTAATGATCTAATTACATATTTAAGGCCAGGATTTGTTTTATTTCCAGTTGTACAAATCCTCCGCTCAAGGTTTTGAATTTTCAGAAAAAAAAAACATTTTTTTTTTCCCGATGGTCAAATATGAGTCGGGATCGAGATTTCAAATTTACGAACTCGCACTTCCGGTTTTAAGATGAAACGGCGGGTAAATAAAGCTATCTTGGTTTAGTGTAAAATTCATCGGTACGAGTGCCATTCAAAACGTTTCACCCATTCAAAGGACAAATAAAATGCTGACAACTTTGTTGCACAATGACATGCTGGTGAGATAATTATGTATTCGTTTCAAAAGTGTCTATATCTGTCTCTAAATTATTTTCCTCCCCCAGGTTTTAAACTGCCCGTACGTGGTAGCTATTGCATATTGCTAGCAACATTGTTTAGGTCTCTGTTATAGCTTACAGTCTAAGCATCATTCTTCAGATAAGGGTTGCTTATGCATCAGATGTAATGAATAAAACTATGGGAGAAGTTAAGTCCATTTGAGGAAGAAATGAACAATAACCTGAAGAAATAAAAAAAAATAACTATTAAATGACAAGAATATACAAATATATACAGGCATGTAGTATCACTTGTATCAGCCAGAGAAATTATTTTACACTTAATTGAAAAAATGTTCACCCTACTCCCCAATACTCCCTGTCTGTTTTATGAAAGGAATTATAATTTTAGGCATCAAGTAAATTTTAGAACAATGTCTACACATTCACCTAACACATATTAAAAAATGAAGATATATTGAAAGACTTTTAAAGAATTGATTTTTTAAAATACATATTTTGACCAACATCACAAAATTTATATAACTGGCCCAAACTGGCGGATGATGAAATAAGCAATTAAATGTTCTACTTACCTATTTGTAAGCATTATGAGTCCAGTGGTAAGGAGCCTATTAGAATAGCATAAAAAAAGAATGTACAAATTGTTATAATTGATTTATCAAAAAAATTTTTTTATTTCCTTCTCCTTCGGGACTTTTTTATTGTTATGTTCATAACTAAACCTAAAGATAAAAAAAATGCTGGCCTTATAATGAAGAGAGGGGCCTCTTTCAAAATAGATAAATTCAGGGCCACTGGGTCAGGGGTACCATGGGGGTACTTTGACTAAAAATAAATTAATGCTTTGAAATCTGCCCTTTGATAAGAAATGGTGCCTCTTTCAAAATTTGTGAATTTCATGGCTTTTGGATTAAAACACGAACCAAATACAATCGCTGGAAAGTTGTTACATGATACTCAGGTGACCTATAAGGCCCGTGGGCCTCTTGTTTTATTTTAAAACTTCAAAGAATTTTTTAAAAAGATACATTATAGTAAAAAACAAAGATGTTATTTAAAATGAAAAGGACCTTTTAAGTTTCGATAATTTGTTTCCCTTTTTTATCTTGACAGAAACAGTATCTATTATAATTTTCAAAATTATTCGAATCTTTGTAAAAATAAATCTGAAGAGGCATTTATATGTGTTTATAAAATAAAAAGAAAAAGACTTTATTAGTAATCTAACAACAAAACTTCATGATAAGCCTGTTGACTTCAGTGTTTCGTCAACTTTACATACTTAAGAAGCAATATTCCCTAATGATCTGCGTTTGAAGTCATGTTCAGTTGATTCTATACTGTAAGAGTATGCTTTACTTACGAACAATTTGAAGTCTTTCTATAGAATGACGAACAAATTGATGAAACAAGGATATCAACAGTCTCAATTAAAGTAAAAATAATTTCTCTAATTCTATCATCAATAAAATAATTATGTCAGCAGGCACAATCAAACAGTAAGAAAAATACATCCAAGTACTGACTAACGGTTTTATACCCATTGTTATTATACCATTACTTTCACACTAAATTGTGGATTTTTCCGTTTACTTAATCACGACAAGGGACTCACGGTGGGTGTAACCCGAGTCAGAGAATGCTTACTCTTCCACGGCACCTGATCCAATCTCTGATGTTTCGGAGGTCCGTATTTACTTTGTTCCGGAATTGTATTGTTAGCTTGAATAATGTTCGCCGTCTCCTAGTTTCATTTTTCTAATTAGAAAAAAATTCAACGTGATCTTTTGTTGCTCTTTTGTTTTTTTCTTGAAAATTGTTCGATACCCCTACATTGCCACAAAGACAGTGCTTTAATTGTGAAGAAATCAATAAAACTTTTTTGATGGAAAATGAATACAATAAAATTTTATTTTTATAGACAGTACAGTAAAATCTGTAACTTCCCTGCTATTGAAACATTCATGGCAATGAGAACCAGTATGATAATCTCTGCATCTATATATAGTTAGTGGTCTTATAATATTCCCGATGAATTGGGGCTGAAATATTAACGACTTGGCGTAAATCAACAACAACCAATCAATCAGTATGAAGTTTGAGAAAAAAATACGATTAAAAAGACTTTTAAGGGTTAAAAACGACTGTGAATAGGTGCTTCGGGATAAACTGACTTACATGTGCTTGAGAAACTTACATTTGAAGTTTTATTATGTATAGCACCTGTCTGGTATCCTATCCGTCATAGACTACAGGAAGTCGATAACGTCATCGAATTCATCTGATGTACATCGTGCCTCCAGCTCGTACGCACTATATTTAGCCACCTGAATCCGTGACGTCATTGATAGTGGTGTCTTTTATCATCTTCTCCCTTTGCTCTATCGGAAATCCTTTCAGCATTTTAAAGAGACATATTTTAGTAAGTAATTTCTATTTATAGGACGGTCGTGTATAGTATTACTTACATGGTCTTTTTATTTGTCTTTAGGCTGGCGTCTAAGTAAAGGATGACATGCGATTCCTTATCACGTTAGAATGGTTAAGGTAAATTAAGTGGTACAAAGAAAAGTGGGGGAAGTGCATCAAAAAGAAAACTTTAAAAGCATTAAACACTATGAGATCTTATCATGAAACAGAATTATTTTTTCATCGTAGTTTTAAAAATTGCCATAAGCACGATTGCACTTATTTTCATGAAACAAGTAAGGAAACATTAGAAGCAAAGTTAATTCAGTTGTTTAAACTAAAATTCTTTCGTTTCGTTCAATTTCGTCATAATTAAATTTCTTACATATTTTGTTTCTGAAATTGATTTTCATTGATTTTGCACAAAGAACGGATTTTAAAGATTTACTATATTTAATGACACTTGCAAACTGCACATACCTTTTACTTACATGGACTATTTACCTACAAAAAAAAATCTCGTGACAATATTCAAGGGACATGGAACACATAAATGCAAAGGAATCAGGGCTAAAAATATCAAAGTATGATGTCATTTAGGAAAATTGAGTGATTGTGCTTTCACGAAGTTCTAATTCAGTTAAATATCAAAATGCAATTTCTTTTATAATTATTGAAAGTCGATGACGACACGACAGTCTTGTCTTTCATTTTGATCTGAAGAAGACCAACACGCTGCCCGATAATCTCAGATATGACAAGTTTTACAAGATCGATTTATTCACGTGTGATGAGAGAGGTTAAAGTACTCTTCTATTCTGTTTTCTTTCGTGATCTATGATAAAATTAAACCTCATATCAAATCTACCGATTTCTAAATTCAATTTACGTAATCCAGTTATCTCATCTAACAAAGGTATAGAGGAACCTGGATCAAACTAAGGGTTAGAGACAAGCTAAAGCTCAGTCTATCAGTTTTTTTATTTGTCTCAGATATTATGTACATGTACTTTAAGGCAATATTAATTTACAATTCTAGAACAATCTTCAATAGTTCCGAACCAATTTTTTTTTTACTCTAGAATTGTTAAAAGAAATAAGGTAATAATAATGCAAAGTAAAATGCATTAAAAAGTTTACTTTTTGAACTAGCTGCAGATCTGTAGCGTAGCATTATGGTTTTATATATTTGTCATTCGTTTTATATAATTATTTGTCTTTGACCATGTTGGTCAAAGACAAATATATAAAACCATAACGCTACAGATCTGCAGCTATTTTTGAACAAGCTACATGTGGTTCATTACTTAACAATAGATTCTCGTAGTATGTATACCAATGTCGTACGTTTTAATTAGGTCTATTTTGTTTGTATGTATAAGGTCTTACAAAACACTCCGATTTTTCTTTACTTGTTTATGACAAGAAGGACTGATAGGACATTTTCAGATTTGTTTAAATGTCTTTCAAAGGTTGAGGAAACGTGAAAACAAGATACGAGTTTAATGAAATCATGAAATTCGCTCTGTAGATTAAACAATTCAAAAAGACAGCCTGGTTTATACAAATAGTTCTGATAGATAGTGAAATAATCAACTTATGTCATACAAAATATTTGTACAAGTGTTGAATAAGGGACTGTAATCTTGTCCACTGTATTAAAGTCACGTCCGGGGAACTGTATATGAGGAATCACGTTTGGTGACGGAATAAGGGATAAATCTTGAGGCGGTTATTTGACGAAAACAGTGTCTGAATAAACAAATAAGCTTTCTTTGAAGAATAGATACAAAATATCAATTTTTAAAATGAATTAAAGCCAGTTAGAGTTGTTTGCTTCTGACATAAGGGGGACCATCTGTAATCCGCTCATATAAAGACTATATATATATATATATATATATATATATATATATATATATATATATATATATATATATATATATATATATATATATATATATATATATATATATATATTAAATTAAATTTAATATGTCATACTGTGAAGAAAACACACGTGTGACGAGCACCATGACGAACTGCTAATATACCGGACAACTTAGGACTAAAATAGGAATATTAGTATACTAAACACAATACTGAGGAATTCAGTTTTGATTTAATTTATTTGCACGAACAAAAAACGTGACAATAATTAATCAAAATCAAATATTAAATCAAGACTTTAATTCCCTTTTTCTGATTATAGACAGAGTACGTTGAGGATGACAATGCACAATTCCGTACGATTGACTTCCGTATATTCAGATTAATTATCAGCTTTTAATTGATTCCCCCAGACAATGCTTACAAAGCGATACGGATGTTTACAGGGTTATTTTGGGTCTGCCGATACCATCACTGATCATCCATTGTCTAATACCAAAGCGTTAGGTACTACAGCCTTAAAATAGCTAATTATCGGACATTTAACGTATTTCTGACCTTTGATTACAAATACGTAGGCTTTATTTGAACAATATTTGATGCATATCAATATTTATCTGGAAGTAAAGAAGTATAGATTTGCCATTTAGTCACATTCTGTTTAATCGTTACATTTTTGTTCCCATGGTCCACAATTTAAACAATTAGAAAGTGATAACCTGTTTACTATTTAAGTACATATATACTACTTCTGGCAATAGTTTGCTGGAGGAAAATCGATTTGCACAGACAAGATAAAAAAATCGAACATGTTAACTAGATAATTAAGAAATAAAACTATATTACTCGATGTTATATGTTGATGTGTGGGGGTTTGGATTTTGTCCCACTCCTCCCGGACCAGAAGATCGTCCCGGACAGAGGCAGGGGAAATCCATGCGCGATATCTGTGTGGTAAATAAAAGCATCGATCTCCACCTTTCTGTCATTAGTTGCTTTTAAATTCAGCAGGTATTCAATCGGAATCACGCACCTGTGCCCAGGTCCTGGATTTAAAGTCGACAACTTGAAAGATTTAAAACGAGACAGTGGAAAGGTAAAAACTTGTAAGATCCCGTCTACCAGACGTTAGACCTGTGAAACTCTTACTCGACTTTAAACGGGAAAAATTGACACAGTTTTATATACTTAAAGAAGGTGAAATTAATCCGGATTAATCTACTTACGTTCAGTGGAAAACCACTACATTATTTTACAATACGGATTAAGACTTGGTGAATAGAGAATCTGGCTGACCCTTGGGTTTATTGCGTGCGTATAATACGTTTGTTTATATATTATTGTAGAACAACCAGTTAACCGAATTTATTTTTTTCTAGCGACCGGTTCTGCACTGACCGTGGCAGAAGAAAAAAGTTCGAAAGAAAATGTCGAAATAATTTCTTCAGTAAAACTTTCGAATAATGTCGGATTCAGAAGAGGATTCCATTGGCTCGAGTCTCTCGAGTGATTCGGAATTTTCGGACTTTGACTCCCGGGATGAGAGCCCGTCCAGTGGGTATGTGGATGATGAATCCGCTAGTGTCCGAAGTGCCTCCACGGCCAACGGTGACTCCAAGAAAAAGAAAAAAGTGACATTTCAGAGCGACGAGAATCTCGTGTTGATCCGTGAGATTCCGGCGAGAGGTTTGTTCAGCAGATGGACCCTAGAGTCAGATTCCGAGAGTGACACAGAAGGGGAGAGCTCGCAAAGGGTTCGTGCCCCAAATAACTGTATTGCAAAGGGTAACTATGAGGTCAAGAAGTCATCCGGCAGAACGGCTGCTAAAGTCGCTGCGATCACAGGTGCTACCTTACCAAAGAAAGCAGAAAGTAAGAGAGCGACTAAAAGACGTTCAGTGAAAAAAGAAAAACGGAAAGAAGCAACAGTGACGGATTCCAACGGAAACGAAGAGCCTCCAAAAACGAAGGGGAAAGGTGCTCGTGTGAAGGGAGGAAAAAAACATTCAAATAAAGGTTCAAAATCAAAGTGCAAAAACGAACAGAAAGATTCGGCGACCGATGACAGCCTGCCAAAAAATATAGCGTCATCTGTGACGTCATCATCTGTGACAATTCCGCCAAAGTGTGAAAAGAACTCAGGTGACGTCGAAAGAATACCGAATGCCAAATCGAACACTGCTGTGCGACTTGTGGATTTCTTGGACAACAACTGTGATAAGGATGCGAATCCGATCAAAAGGATCGAGAAAGTGTGCATTGTGGAGGAAGAATTTACCCAGAATTCTACGGACTTTCTAGACGCCATTATTCAGTCAAGTGACCGTCTGGATGTGAGAACTATGTCTAAGACAAACAGACGACTGTATAGCTGGTTAATGGCTAACGGTAATATTCCCAACCCTCAGGAGGAGTCCCCGTGTATCGCCCCAATGTGGGACAGTTCATGTTCAGCTTCCCAGGGAACGTATCAAAGTGTTGTCAAAGCCCCGACATGACAGGAAAAGTGGACTTCGACTCCACAATTCAGGAATTAGTCATAATATAGCGATATGAAATATTTCTGTGATATTGTTCTTCGCTGCATAATGGCTATAACTTTAGTTTTTATCAGTTCTCGGGTGACTTTTATGGCGGTGATTATAAATTTTCCCGGTGTCTTTCCCGAGTGTGGATGGATAAAGCCAATAAATTGGTGTTTAAGGCAAAAGACCAATATAATGCCCATTGAAAGAAATAATAGAAAGGCCTGCATATTCAAGCAAATAAAAAATATGTTTATAAAGTTAGCACACTTGTCAAAGCTCTCATAATATATGGAAAGGTATGCTTCCTGAGTTAAAGTCATTTCCACTTTATTGTTGATATAATAAAGTAATGGTAAAATCATTTTTCTTTCAACTACATGTTTAAACGACATTTTAAAAGTGTCTTACATAAAATAAAAGTCAGAAAGAAGAAGAAATTACTTCATGTATCTTTTTTTTATTTTATTTCATTCGTAAAGTGCAAACTCAAAAATATTCAACGCAGGTTCATTATATTTCAAATGTTCCGGAATTCATAAAATTTTGGTTGGTAGGCGCCATTGAGCCATTCCTTTTTTTGACACTTTGTTATGAAATAAAATTAACCTTTTTCACAATGATACAGAATGGTATAGAGAAGAAAGCTCCATACCTCGACCTTAAAAATTGGTTAGCACCCCTAAGACCAGAAAGAAAATGTACAGTAAATATCAATATTTTTATAAAAGACCACTTCTTTTAGAGTACAAATCAATATTTACAACTAAGACTTAATCCTTATGTGTTCGTTACCGGCGTCTTTTTACATTCAAACTTATATTTGGTTAAACTATGAGTTTGGATGGATTAAATTAATTGTCATCGAATGCAAATATCTTTCAAACTAATTGCTTTTTAAAAAAACATTTACTGAATGGTATGCCTGTGTATGTATGCAAAGAATATTAAATTGATTTTTAAAGGAGTTATAATTTAAAAAGAAAATTATTTGTATTTAAACCCACCACAGGGGGTAGAATTTTCGTTTTTAAAAATTTGGTACACTGAAAAATAGGGATGATGACCTAGATTTTAAACAGGATACGTACAAAATAAATAGAAATATATATTTTTTTTAATTTTCGATTATGTCCTTCTTTTCATTTGACTTTGAATCATAAATCTCTTTTTCTTTTAATGCAATTATTTGATTCAAAATAGAAACTAGCTAAAGACATTGTAGATGTAAAGCGTGAAATTGAAATCATTTTTGAGAAAAGATTGTTCCGAAAATATGACAAATAAACGAAAAAATCGTCCAAAATTTATTTCTGACATTCCCATATCTGATGTCAAATGAGATTAATAATTAACCAAAAAAGTTCAAAATTTTATTGAAAAAAACTATTGTATCTGTTTGATTTAGTTCGTGTTGGTGGGCCTCTAAGTTAAAAAGTAAATATACATGTGGGCCCCTGAATACCATACAGTTCATAACGTATCGATCTGAACGCCCGCCATTAATTGATTCCATTCGTCTGTTGCCAGCTAACGCGCACTTGTAGATGGTGTTACAGATTTGGACCAATTCCATGTCATCGCCTGAGAACTTTTATTACAAAAATATGCAAATGCAATAAATAAAACTCAAAATGGGTCGGCTAAAATGTCAGAATTGTATTACACAGAGACGGGATATCGGTCGTTAATTCCCGGTACTGAATTTGGTTTGAAGTTACAGAAAAATCCCTTTTCCATTTTTCGCTTAACAATTCTTAAAACATCAGATATAACCTAATATGTAACCTGTGAAAGGTCGTGGGTAAATTTGCGGCATGTATATACAGTAGAAAGGAAGCCATTTGATATGCACAT
>NW_026932550.1:0-5295 GCF_032062105.1 Saccostrea cuccullata
TATTGGGCCACTGTTGGCCAATGTATTTTTTCAATGTTGGGCAAACGTCATTTTTGTACAATTGGGCCATTGTAAGCAATTAATGTTGGGCCAACGGTAATTTGCTCATCGGCCCTTAATCAGACCAACTTGTTGGCTTATTGTTGGACCAACGAACGGATATCATTGAGCCATTGTTGGGCCACTTATTCTTTCAAAATTAGGAAAACATCATTTTTGGGCCAACGTTGGTTTGTATCTTATTGGCTCTCCATCATGACAACTCATTTGCTCTTCACTGGTTGGCCATTTGTCCTCAAAATTGACAAACAAATATATACAATAAGGTTATACTAGTTTTGTTGTACAGTTAAATGGTAAAAGCCCTTTAATACTATCTATATATGCTATATATGCTAGATTAATAGTTTAATACATATTCTCAATATTCTCATAGATTTGCCATCAAGAAGTATTGCATTGTAAGTAGCTCTACATTAATTAAAAAGCTGAGGAAAAAGAAATCAAAATATAAAATTAAACTAGAAACGATCTCGTTGCGAGCAACGAGAGGTCTTCCGTCCGATTCTGAAAAAAAAAACCCAGTAAAATCGAGCTGAAAATGTAATTTGAAAAATTTGTACAGATGGGTGATTGAACCAGGGTTACCAGCAAATATTTCCACCGCGCTTACCTTTACTATATTGGGACCACTCTTCTAAATTTATTTGTAAATATTTCTGCAACAGTATATCTGTTTTGAAATTGTGAAAGGCTGGTCACTATTCATAATTTCGCGCCAAACAGCACGCATAAATCTTCACGCCTTTTCTTTGGAAAGTTCTATTAAAAAGGTGTGATAGCTTCAATCAAATTAAAATAAGAACGTTCATATAGCTTAAATTGAGTTTTAAAGGTCATTTAATACGTTCAATGTACGAGACATAAAACATATCGTTCATACGCAAGTAATACGAAAGCAGTGGAATATGGCTATGATTCTTTAACATATTTCAATTTGCCAATCAGTTTCACATTCATTAAAAAACTGAAACTGAAAAACGTGCCTCACCCAACGACGGTCAAGAATTAAGATACCATTTATGTTCATTAACTTGAATTAGATCTATTAGAAAATAAATGTTTACATAAACTTCTTTAAACGATCTTTTGAAAAAATTGTTCACTTATTTAGTTTGCATGGGAAAACAGTGGCCGCATTTTATACTCACTGAATATAGCGTTTCTTGATAAACTTATGCTTACATGTATATTAATCGTGATTCAAGATCTGTTGTTCCATGATGCAAAACAAAAGGTTGTAGATAATGTATTTCATTTGTAAATGTAGTCTCGTCTTTTTCTACCTTGAGAACCAGATAAAACTACTTTGAGAAGACCTCGCATTAAAACTTTAGTTAAAACAGAATTGCAACGTAACTACGACGTGACAATCAAAGTACTCTTTTACATTTCATTAATCCTTATGTTAGTTTCGTTCAAGCAAACGCTCAGCTGACTCCATAACCCCCTACGCGCTAAATGTCGGAGTTGACAGAGACAGACGCCATTTTGGATACGCTTCGAATTTTCAAATGTTAATATCTAGAGTTTGGATTCATCAATTTATAAACAAATTATATATTGAGCCTAATTAGAAAGGTTTCTATTAAACATATTAAAATAATTCAAAAATATTGAAAATCAAAAAACTTAGAAAATTCAACTTTTTAAATTTTCATCTGGACACAACAGGAAGTACTGACACGAACGAAAGGTCGCGTCCTGGATAAGAGAATATCACGATCTATAATCCCTGAAAGTTTCACATTAACATCTTTTACCGTTCTTGAGATTAACGACGGACAAAATGTCAATTTAAATTCAGGAAAAGGTCCGTAACTTGGCACCGGAAGCGAATTTCCAAAAAATCTCTCGGATAAAATAATTTCAGATCACAACACATTGTTTCTGAGAATTTCGTGAAAATCCATCCAGTAGTTTTTGAGAAATCGCGTGCACAAAATTAGATGGTCAGAAAAATAATAATAACTAGATACGATCTCGTTGCGAGCAACGAGAGGTCTTCCGTCCGTTTAGGAAAAGAAACCCACGTAAAATCGAGCTGAAAAGAGATTCAAAATTTTAGATCACAAGGAGGATTGAAACCATGTCGCCAACGTGAATGCGCTTTTTTTTTACTTTTATATCCCCAACGCGCTAACCATTAAGCTATTGGGAGTACTGCTCTAAATATACTTGTGTATACCATGGTACTTTTGCAACAGTCTAAGAATTTTAAAAAGCATTAATAATTTCGCGCCAAACGCCACGAGTAAATATTCGCGCCTTTTCTTTGGACTGATCTATTAGATAGGTATGATAGCATCAATTAAATTTTAAAAATAAAACATTCTTAGCGCCTTTATTTTTTTCGACGTTAAGAAAGTATATGTAACACATTATACACAATACATATCGTATCTAGCCCAGTTACACTGAAGCAGTGAAACGGAAATTAAGTTTTAAGATTGACTCAATTGCAACGTACTAATGTAACGTGTCGGATCTGAGCGGTCAGTAGGTCCGTGCTCGGATTACCGAGTTTTACTGGGGATATGATTGAATGCAATATATACACATAATAATATGACACCTGCCTGTGTCTTTAAATCAAATGACCTAAGTGCTTTGTATAATTATTTATATATCTTCAGTTAATACCGGCACCTGCCTGGTGCCATCTGATAATTGCCTCACTATACTCGTATAACTCTAGCCAAGTGGCTACAATATACTTACAAAGTATGATTTAACTTTGTAAGAGCTTCTCTGTCCTAATGACAAACCTATATCTAACGTCACACACCTGTGTTTTAACTAGTCACTAACTACAGCAACTTTGCACAATCCGATTTGATCATTACACCAAATGGATTCTGTACCATAGTGAAAACACAAGCCAGTAGGTTGTACTGCCCCTTGTACCTCAACTTAATCAATGATCATAAGTTATCAGATATCATATTGATAAAATACAAAAGACTGCCTTTCTTTTGGCAACACTATTATTATTTTCTAACAGAACATCATTTATCAATGATACTTGTATAATTCTTTTGTCAATTGACCAATTAATTACAATATTTTTATTGATTAGCTATTGTAATATAAACAAGTAACGGGGCGTAACTCCTCCAACCATTTCACTACTACGTGATAGTCGAAGTAGTTTTTTACATTTCATGTATCCTTATGTCAGAATCGTTCAATCAAACGCTCAGCTGCCTCCATAAACCCCTACTCGCGAAATGGCGGAGTTGACAGAGGCAGCCGCCATCTTGGGCCCGCTTCAGATTTTCAAATATTAATATCTAGAGTTCAGATAACCCAATATTCAAACAACTTATATAGTAAACATCAATAGAATGGTCTCTATTAACATTCCAAAAATAAATGAAAAATATTGAAAAACAAAAAAGTTAGAAAATACGCTTTTTTCAATTCTCATCTCCGAACGACAGGAAGTATAGACGACGAACGAAAGGTTGCGTCCTGGTTAGTATCTACCACGATCTATAATCCCTGAAAGTTTCACATTGATATCTTTTACCGTTCTTGAGATTAACCACAGACAAAATGTCATTTTAAAATCAGGAAAAGGTCTGTAACTTGGCACCGGAAGGGAATTTCCAAAAATATCTCGGATAAAATAACTTCAGATAACAACACATTGTTTCTGAGAATTTTGTGAAAATCCACCCAGTAGTCTTCGAGAAATCGCGTGCACAAAATTAGATGGTCAGAAAAATAATAATAATAATAAGAAACAATAGAATCGCTATAAGGTCTTCCGTGAAGACGGAAGACCTTAATAAGAAACAATAGAATCGCTATAAGGTCTTCCGCGAAGACGGAAGACCTTAATTATAGCATACTATAATTTTATTGCTCAGTGCATGAAGAAAACATTAATAAAGAATTAAAAGTTGATGCTCACTTCAAGCGATACATGTAGGGTTACATGACTGTATACTCCCCTCTCTGATGTAAATTATGCACAAGTTCAGTAAATTACAGGTATCAATAAGCACGTCTAACAAATAAACAAAGCCCTCCTGTTCTTAAAATAATACTAAAATGAATCCCGTCATTTTGTTTACTTACACAAAAAAATGTTTCTGACATCTGCATCGTGTTTATAACCGACAAACAGACACAAAAAAAGGGTAGAACTACAGGTATGTCCCACTATATCACAGAAAAAAGTTAGGCACTGCCACTTTCCATCGGATCTCTCTCCTAAATAAGTCTCCATTTCCTCTTCTCGAATCTCCTCCTCCCCCTTCTTTTCTTCTCGTTCCGTTTCTTCCTCCCTCATCCCTGTCCTTGGCATACCTTAGCCATTCTTTGATTGCGTTCTCCATGTCTTTTTAGAATCTCGAGTAGCACTAAAATTATAATATTTGGTACTTAATACATTTGTTACTTTTCTCAGTAAAGAGTAAACATACGATTAAATTTACAAGTATATCACTAAATGTTTAAGCTGTCAATTAAGGAATAATATTAACCGTCTTTTTTGTTTCATGGTGTGATTAAGTGATTAGCTTGCGTGATGAAGGCATTTATGCATAATATTTGTACGCTTGATAATCATCATCAAAACAATTTTGATTCAATGTTGCCCCATATAAAATACATGTATTGAAAATTTGCCGTTACACTGAACAAATTTTAAATGAAAGAACCCAATTTGTTTTTAGTACTGAATAAATTCAGCAAATTCAACATTTTCAAAATGTTTGATCATGTTCTCGACGTTAAGCGTATATAAGTAAATTAAGTGGTAGACTTCGGAAATGTATTCTACTAGACACAAATTTCAATTTAAATAAGGAGCAAATTATTAATTGTTTTAACTGTATCAAAACACATTTTTATACATTTTTATATTTTCATTTATTTTTCTTGTATATAAACAAAAAATTTAATCATTGATAATTTATTTTGTTTCAATAAATTATAAGAATTTTAGATTTATTTTAGCTAGCTTGATTTTTCAAGTAGGATTGGTTGTAGATTTATTTCTGATTGTAGAGACGATCAGAATTGTTAATATACAGATTTGTAACAATTAAATGTTTATACACATTGGCCCAATTTTGGTCCAATATATCGGGCCAACATTTGGGGCCCAAAGGGGCAAAATGGCACTGGGTAAACGTCATTTGCCAACATCGGCCCAATGTTCTTGTTGAGGTTTCGCCAACAATGTCGCATTCATTGGGCCAATGTTGGCGCGACGGGGTTTGG
>NW_026932551.1:0-5242 GCF_032062105.1 Saccostrea cuccullata
AACTAGTTCTACAATGTATATGTATAATAATACATCATAAAGGCATCTGCTTATTATATAGAAGTCAACCCTTATGTGTCAATACATCGTATGGATTATAAGTAAATTACAGAGGATCATACAATATTGCATATTTATAAAAATTATTTCATAAAAAAATCATACAATAAATCATCACAATAACCTATATTTATCAGACTGAGTGTACATGTATACCATATGTTGAAATGTCTTTTGGGGTTCTTGATTGGTAAATAAAATATTTTGTATGTGTGACTTAACAATAAATATGAAATTTCACATTATACAAGCATATAATATTAAATTTGCACTTAAGTGGGTTATGCTTTTTTTTCTACAAAAGCTGCAACATTAATTCACATCTAACAATCAACGAAAGCATTTTATTGTTTAAATTAGACCTTTTCTTAAAAGAAATGTAAAGAAATATTCCCTGGCTATAAAAAAAGACATCAAAATGCAACCTATGAATTTTACCATCATTTTGCCTGAAATATGTCATGTCATTCAAAATTCTGCCTGGAAATAGAGAGAGGCATTGTTTTGATAGTTGATAGGCAGACTAAATTTGATTGACTTGGCCCCCAAACTGGCAGCTCCTATAGCTGCTGACTCCTTCAGTTCTAGTAAACTTATCTTAGATATTCTGGTATTCCTTTTCCTGTCCTTTAAAACACTCACAAAACCTGAAAAAAATTAATCTATTCTACAGTGTATATTCAATTAAACATCCAGGAAAAATTACAAGAATTATTCCCCTTATCACTTGTTTCATAGCTACAGAATAAAGTAACTGTCTGTCAGGGCTCTCACAAAATAAGCCTGACAGAAAATTAGAACAGTCAGGGTATATTTTTCATACATCATAAAATAATTGCCGTGTTGTAACTGAAATCCTTTTATTTTACAAGATAGAAAATTTGTCTAAATAATGTCATTTCCTTTTTCTTTCAATTCTAAATAACTCTTGAACATAACATGCACTGGGAGACAAATTTTGTGTGTGAATAGACAGGGTGTCCGATTGTGCAGTGTGAAAAACATGGAAAATAGTAAAATGGGAAAGAAATCCAAGGTCAGAATTCACAGTGTGTCATATTATTCAGGTGTCGGATTAGACAGTTTTCACTGTATCTGTACAAATAACCTACCAACAATATTCATCTGCTTGACAATGATTTGAGATATCTCCTTGGCTGCTGCTATTTGAGCCTTCTCTCCTAACAGTCCTCCGATGGCCGACCTTATGATGAACAGAACACACTTCCTGGCATATACAGCATCCACATGAGTGGGCGTCGCCTTGGGGTTGGCCACCAGATCAAAGATGTGGTTCAGGAACACGGAAATATTTCTCTCCAGCCACAGGCCCCCCATGGACTTCACAAACTCTATATAGGCCTGTAAAATTTGTTCAAATACTAGATACTTATATAAATTTCATAATAGATAGACTTGTTTATATACTGAAAGGATCAGATACTGTACACAGGGTTATTTTCTCCTCATATTATTATTCATCCATTTACACTTGCAAAGAATTTTGCCCATTTTGAATTCGCCGAGTCAAAGTTTTGTCTAAGAAATTATACTGTGTTCTTTGAATTTGTCCCATTTTATATTCACTTGTCTGTGAAAGGGAAAAAACAGTGAAAATAAAACAGGAGCAAAAATTTCCCTGTATACAGTTATTAAAAATATTTGCATTCATTTGAATGACTGCTGATATGTTAATACAAAAATTGACATTATTATGTCTGAGATCACCAGGTTTATACTTGAACAATGCGACTCTTCATTGCTGAATGTTATCATTTACATTATATCTGTCCATCTGTTTTGGTCTGACTTACATGTGTGACTCCCACTCGAATTTCTCTATTGATATTTCCACTCCCTATTCCTCCTTTCAAAAAGCCAACAGACAACAGATTCAATACATCTTCAAGTTTGGGCTGCTTCCATTTAGCTGTCAAGAAAAAAATATATTTTCGTTATCTCATAATCTATGATGAGTCTGTAACTTCTCTTTCATATAATTTTTCTCTCTTTCTGGTCCATTGGCACCCAAAACTTAATCTAATGCTTCATATATCTTAGTCTCTAAATGTTCATATATTTGTTACGTTAAAATCTTGCATTGAACTCTTACGGATAAACTCAGGGTCATAATTTTTCCTTTAAAATAATGAAGTAAAGTGATAAGGACGAAGAAGAAAATTATTTATAAATTTATATTTTGCAAGGAATTATTTTTCTATCAAAATTATCAGTTTCTATAGGTTTATATATTACATTCCATGATAAGGTTCAGTTCACGGTTTTTACTTCTTAAAAAGATTTCTTTTATCTCTCACCACCCCACCATTAACTAGACAGCTACATTTCCGCATTCATCTGCCACATTGCTACCATCCCAGCCTCAGAAAAAGAGGGGGATCTATGATATCGTTATCAGAAAACATACAGAGAAGTACCACTTGTTCCTTATACAAAAAAAACATTTCAGGTTCCTAATCACTTTTGAGATAAATATCAATATTCAACAAAAGATATACTTAAAAGAAGAAATTCAACAGAC
Source organism: Saccostrea cuccullata (assembly GCF_032062105.1). Classification (NCBI taxonomy): domain Eukaryota; kingdom Metazoa; phylum Mollusca; class Bivalvia; order Ostreida; family Ostreidae; genus Saccostrea; species Saccostrea cuccullata. Next base: position 2,603 of record NW_026932551.1, read on the forward strand.
CCTTATCAACAGAAGGTTATCTGAATCCAGCTGTTATCAAAATATATCAGCTGTGTTAGAATTAAGATACTGCAACAAAGTGGTTTACTTACTTAATAACTACAATAAATATCACCTTCTCCTATTACAATAATGGGTTTCTTTCTTTGTATATCTATAAAGCTTCTGAACCAAGCAGATTTTAAAAGCAGTAAAAGTAAAAAAAAAACTTTTTTCTTTAAATTAGGTTTAAATTTGACCAAAAAATAAAAGAAGGAAAGGATTTGAATATGGGTGGCAGAAAAAATTGTGATATCTTACTATTACAATATTATAATATTGTCTGAATAGTGAAAAGATTACAGGTTATACAATATACTAAGCATTAAAGAGCAGATTTCTAATATAAGCCCCATAGATACCAAGTAGGGATGGCAATTGAATACAATATCACTATTCGGTTAACCGCAAGACTTTCCGACAGATTTACTGGTTGTCAGTTCCAAAATATGCATTTTCTTGATGTACATACTTTTTTCTAAGTACCTGGTAGCTCTATTCATATACAAGAAGACTGAATATAGTCTTGATGTTAAAAAATTTTATTTCAATATTTGTCTTGATTCTTGATTTAAATAAAAACCCACATGCTTATATTTCTGATTTCAGTTTCAATGATCAATATAGACTGGAAAAATTAGATAACCAGGAATTAAGTCTGCAAAATCATTGATAATTTTCCAAGCAGATTCCACATACATTCATTCTATGTTGTCACAATAATTAAAACTAAATCTGAAATACATAACTTTATTTACAAAGTTTATTTGCTAATTATTTTAATATTTGATAGATAACTGCAAAAGACAAACATACTGATTTGCAGTTCTCAATGGTGATTCAATACTCATTAAAGAATTACAGGACAGTCAGGGTAATATGGTGTTTGAACAGTTATTAACACTTCAAACACAAAATGACTGATTTAATATCCTACAATCTCAATCTGGAGAAGCATAATTCGATCAAGTCATCTTGGATATGTGTAAATAGCACATATACTCTTACTATTGATAAAATCACACTTTTCACATGTGAAAATGATGAAATATCCACGTTTATACAAAGATTTTTTTTTTGAAAAATGAATTTTAAAAAAATTACGTTCAAATTTATATATATTTTATTTTTTCCGACTAACCGATTACTTATTTTCTAACTGACTGCCATTGTTCTGAATGAGTAATCCAAATTGCCATCCCTAATACCAAGCTATTATTACCGGGTAATTTATAGTGTATTATTAGTTAAAATACCTCCAAAACTCAGCCTAGAAAAATTGCCTAAAACAGAAGAGATAATTAGGTTTTTACCAAGCTTACATGTTCTACACACTAAAGTGCAGGAAGGACATCTTTTTAATGCACTAAAAGAGCACTTTAAAATGTACTTTCAAGAACACCTGTGAACAATCAAAGAGGAAATATGATGCATGAGAAAGATCATTTAAGTGGAATCTCAACCTAAATTTAACCGTCAGAGTTAAAGTTTTACTACAAGATTCTGACAGGCATATGGAAGGTGCATGACACAAATATTAGTAAATCAATTCTCAATTACTTTCTTGGTCAATGAACCCAATGAAAATGTTAACACCATACTAAATATGATTGAAAATGATATCTCATAGCACAAACTCTATTGATTGTCTATTAAATCACACTTAACGAGTTTCTGTAATTAACTTTACCTGTGCTGGCTGCTTTAGGACTCTGAGTCGTTGACATAAGATTTCCTAGAAGTTTCGCCACTGCACACCTGACATCATAATTAGAGCCGTCTAAGGCTCGGAAACAAAGGGAGCTAACTGTCTCCAACTCACTTGTGTACATGAAAGGGGCCTCATTCACCAGTTGTAGCATGCACTGAAACACGTATCAAAATTTGTGAAGCTGAAATTTTTTTTTAAAGATGACTATTATCTGTATATACATGAAATCAACATATAGGTCACAAAAAATATATAAATGGCACAAAAAATGATGTTACTTTAAAGTCCTGTTTCTGGAAACATTTTTGAGATTTTTATTTATATTTCAATTAATTAGAAATCCTAATAGATACTAAATTTACAGAAATTTATACCACCTATCCAAAAGAGAATTATTTTTTTTACAGTCATGAAATTTGTCAGGTTTGATGGTGCCATGTGAGTATTTCCTTAAGTCATGCACATACCTAACATACAATATTACTTTTGGGAGAAGGGAGGGAAAAGAAATTATAATTGACATACACTTGATTGTTTCATCTTAATTTTTTCATAATATGCAGCTATGCTTTGTAGTTTTCTACTTTCGTTTTTAAAAAAAAAAACGATCTCTTTGGATTCCGATTTTATGGTTTGACTAGTGTTTTATTGTCTTTAATTTATAATTTTAATAAAAGAACTAACAATTATCACGTTAATCTATATGTTTCACCTTGCATACCCCTTAAAACTGACAAGATAATCCCTAATTGCCCCAAGCTATAAGCTACCTGTACCTGGACAACTGCGTGCGTTCATGCGTGAAGTGATTTCCTGTGACTAACACCTGGTTAAATAAACAATGAAACTTGTCTGTGTGCATTGAATAAACAAGTCTGACATTGTTATCC
>NW_026932552.1:0-53634 GCF_032062105.1 Saccostrea cuccullata
TTACTTCTCCATTTTATGAAAAAAAAAGAAAGCACAAAATAAGCAACAATTGAGTCGTTGAATTGTCCAGAAGTGTTGGTACAATCTGTAAACCTTTCAAATAAAAACTTAGTAAAAAGTAAAAGCTGAGACATTCTTATAACCCGCCTACATACAGTTTTGTCCCGCAAAAAAATCAAGAAGAATTTTTTTAAGATCATGCTTTCCTCATACGACAAATTCAGCTTCGGAGTTATGACCCCTATGATACATATCGAAAGCCCCAAATATACCACCTTTACATCAAGTTGTAAAGAAAAGTTGGACTTGAGAAAAAGGAGGTCATGTCCTTATTTTGTTAGCTTCTGATAAGAAATGAGTAAAATCATTTTCCCCCTAAAGAAATAAAAAAACAATGCGTATTTAATCACCGTTAGTTGGAAAAGGTCGGACCTGACCATTAAGTTACTTACGTTTTTGTTCTTTCCCGAAAAGTGGACTCCATTTTGTAAGGATTGCGATGGAAATTTGACGTGGTTATAAATATAGTTACTGTAGCTTTGTATTTCGACAAAAAAATATACCTTCATAATAATCATTACATGCTTGAATAGTTAACTAATATGTTCCCTGTTGAACAGATTTAAATGGACTATATATTTAAACATAAGATTTTAAAACATTTCCTTCTTTATCATTGTTTAAATACAAGAATATTTCTTTGGGATCGCCATCAGTGGGCAGGGACTATTGAAATTGACAAGAGAGGCCTCGTGTATTTTAAATATATTAGTCTACATTTGTAAATTATAAATCTAAATTTTTTTCACAATGAAATGGAAATACAGGATAAGGAGTCACTGTCTAGTTAGTAGAGTATGCTAGGGACATCAACGTTAGTTTCCTACTATTGTTTATGTCCCTAGCATAATCTACCAACTAGACAGTAATTCCTTAAATAGTTATATACAATACAAAATGTCATTTAAAGTACCACGAAACAGAATGCTGTGTATTGTTTGAATGATGCAGGATAACCTCGTCGGTCTCGAAAGGTTGTTTGAAATACATATAAGAGCCTCGATTTTAAATTTCAAACAACATTTCTGCAACTTTCACAAAAACGTGGACTTTACGAGGGTTGATTCAAAAGCTCGCGGAATATCTTCATATTTTATTTATATTTCAGTGAAAATGGCTGAAAATTAGAAATAAGAATATAGACATTTGTTAATTTTTTTAAATGAAAAAATTTAATTACCTAGCTATTCATGATAGAATCTTTATGGCAGTTACCATAGAAACGGGTGTTTGAAAATCCAGAGGAGATATCTACTCGTTCATTATCATTTTTATTATTAATACCTGAAATGAGAAAAAATCGCGCTAAGTGGCATATGAAACGAAAATAATGTAATTATTACGATTGCTTGACCTCTTCTGAATCTATGTGTGAGAGTTTTCACGATTTAAATGGAAATTTAGTTTATTAGTTGATGATTTATTGATTATATTTAAATTGTTAGACAACGTCAGATTTCAATGAAGTTATGTTTTGTGAAAATCTTGTGAACACTGACTTACACGCGTATATACTACTAATACAGGCTGAAGAAAAATGCATTAGGCAACTGGTTTTCCAATAGCGTGAGAAATTTAAGAAAAAAAAAAAGAAAAATATAACTTCCATGAAGTTGATTAAAGGTTTCTCAACAACTGATACCATATATGTTTCACATACAATGATTACCAGACAATGAATCGTAGAGGTGGAAGACTATAATGCTGTTTTATAGATTGTAAAAAAGAGCATTTGATTTTATAGATAGGAGAAGCTTAAATTTTGGTTAAGTTAGTAAAACAGAGCATTGAAGGAAAACTATTAAAAACAATAAAAGTACTATATACCATTGTTAAATCATGTATTAAGTCAAATGGTGTATTTTCTGATTTTTTTGAAAATAGAATTGGTCTACTACAAGGTGAGATCTTATCACCAATATTGTTTTCTCTTTTTGTTAATGATTGTAAATTACTTTTTATAAGGAACAACTAAACATGTTCTTGCTTATGGATACTAATGACTGAATCTGCTGATGTACATGTACTGCAGAAATTGTTAGACTCTTTACTGTTATATAATCAAAAATGGAAGTTGAAATTTAACACTGAAAAAAAAATTGTTGTGTTTAGAAATCAAGGAAATGTAAAGATATCTGAAAAAATTATGTACGAGGGTAAAGAACTGGGAATTGTTAATGACTTTAATTACCTATGTATGCTGTTTAATTTCAGTGGGAAATTCAGTATCACTCAGAAGCAGATCGCCGATCAAGGTCGGAAAGCATTTTTTGCAATTAACTCAAGAATGAATAATTACTACCTAAATATTGAAACAAAGTGTGCAGGTTTTGATACATATGTGACAAGTGTTTTGTCATATGGAGCTAAGATATGTGGTTTTCACGTGCACAAGGCCAAAGATTGTTGAACAAATTTATAGTAACTTTTGTAAGAGGGTCTTATAGGCCAGGGTGTGCAATTATGCATCCCAAACGATATAGTGTATTATAAATTAGGCAAATTACCTCTGCATCTTTCAAAGAAACTTCAAATTTTGAAATATTGGCTTAAAGTTTTAAAAATACAAAAAACTGTATATTAAAAGCATGTTATGAAAATTCTATTTTTAGTAGCCAAAAGCAATATATTTTCGTCATTTTTTTAAACAAAGAAGACATTGTCTTTAAAGTGCAGATCTACACAATGTATAAAATTCCATCAGAATCGGGCAAGAAAACTGATGAGATACTAGTATATCACTGAAATCCGACTCCCTGTATATATGAGCCGTATAAACTCTGTATAAGAGTGCATATAGTGCGGATCGAAGTGACTGACAATGTGATTATAATTAGATTGCAGTTATTGATTTACGAGTTTTCCTTCCATCTGTTAATTTGTTACATTTCTCTATCTCTGAGTTACGCCTAAGTCATCAAACCATATAAGTTTGTGCGTCTTTGGACAAAGGTGTGTGTTGATACTTAGCTACACTCCTTTGGGGGAGAGGTTTTCTCTTGACAATTAGAGACAACTTTCATTCATTCAAACCTAGTAAGCTTGAGGCATCTTCAGAAATAGGCCTATATAAAAGATATCTCAAATTCAGGATACAGCATACTGTAAAATCACTTATTTTCTCGGGATCAAATTTTCCTGGTTTGAGGAAAAATTTGGACTTGTGTGGATGTAATATTGTGGATGAAGAATTGTTGAGTAGTTATGTATGTGATCATGAAATTTTGCATTTCGTGGTGGACGTAAATTCAGGGGTTTCTTCATAACTCAAAACCAATGAAAATTAAACCCACATGAAAACTGGTGATTTCACAGTTAGTGCCTCTGTGATGCAGTTTGAGAGCTGAAAATATGTGTATGTATTCATAGATCTTGTAGTATACAATTTTTCAAACATAGAGGTGGACATAAGTATATACACTCAGCTTTTAATATTTATAAACCTTGACTAAAACCATTTCCCTCAAAACTGATAACAAATTGCATACAGTTATTGCCATTTTATTTTTAAACAAAACCCGTATCTCTAACATGAAATAACTCTACACATTTTGATGTGATCACTAACTTAAAATTGTTGATGCAACATAAAAACAAGAAAAAAAATGGCATTATTCAGATCATTCCATCACATTAATCATTTGTATACAGTAAAGAAGTATTTTAATACTTCTTGTCAATGAGTGAAACATGATGATTTTTACAACTTTCAAACACATAATGTTGATGCAACCATTCAAAACAAATAAAAACATGTATGTACTTCTCTTTTCAACGTCCATCAATTTACATGTAACATGGCCTCTGAAATATTGACATATACATCTTTGAGGCAGATTTTTTTTTTTTCATTTCCTTCCCAATTAAAATAATTCACCATTAAAATAATTCACCATTTTTTTCTTTTAAACTCTTACAACAGAACACACATCAGCTCATACATTCTAACTGGGATATGCTTTAGATCAACGCTCACTCTAGTCACTACATGTGTCAACAACTTGGACAGAAGATGGTAAAAGATACAATCTTCACACACATCTGACATATATTTTCAGCAGAATGCCTTTTACAACAGTTCTGTTATTGACTCTTCCAACAACATTTTCAGTTCTTCACTCAACCCTTGAGTCACAAGGGGGATAACCCAATTCCTTTGTAGCAGCATTGGATTCATCTCTATAATCACAAGTCTGGCTGGCTTCCAAGAGACCTTTGTGAAAGCACACTGTGAAAGGAGTTATCTTCCCTTTCTTTTTTTTTTTAGGTTTAATACTCTAAATAGGTTGTATCACAGTTCATCACAAATGTAAAATAATTCTTGATGAGGTAAGCCCATTTCTTTGAGTAAACCATAACCACATGAGTAAATGTAATATCTAGTCCTTCAGTCAGTTTTTGTCTTTGGTTGAATTTCATCATACTGTAAAATAAAAAAATATATATATATATGTTTTCAAACTAAATATGACAATGTTCAATACATAAATTCAAATCATCTTTCTATTCAGTAATGGCAATTCTTTTTTTACAGTTTCGGATCAGTCTACATTTTGAGCAAAAATAAAAAAAAAAATGATATGTGCCATCATAAATACTAAAAATTTAGCAGTAGGGAAAAATCTGCTTTATGTTCCAATAAATACAACTTGTTTATATCAAAGTGAATATGTTTTAAAAATTCAACATCTATTTATATCTTTATGGTCTCTGAACAAAAAACAATGAGACATATTTTTCAGAGCTCGTTAAGTCAGATGACAATTTGATATATTTGAAAAATGGTTTTTGTTGCAAAAAAAGCAGGAAATAGTCAGTGGATGTATATACATGTATAACAAATTTACCAGAGCCAGCTGCCTGCCTATATTTCCCATGGTCACTCCACCAGAAAAAAAGATACAAGGCAGCCATGATCTTACAAACAGGAACTCAGCTTTAGAGTAACTGAAAGAAAATATCAGAACAAAGGTTAATCATATGCATATTTCACGAAAAACATGTAAAATAAATTTCCCTCCATCACATGATCATACAAAATTCTTAATAAGCTGTAGAAATAGCCATAACACTGTACTTTTTTAGGGAATGAAAACTAAGACACACATACATGTATACAATACTGTTAAAATTTACTTTTTCAGATAGCTACAGTTCTGCAGCTTCTATTATGTCTATAGAAAAGGTTTTGTTATTTATCAGTGATTGGTCATTTTCATTTAGCATTTTTTCTCTCTATCATCATTTGATCTTCCAACAAGAGGCTAAAAATCAAAATTTTTGAAAAAGTAAAATGGAGGGTAAATGTTATCGATCAAGGAAACATTCCTTTAATATTTGTGAGAAAATTTCGCTATTCATGATCAACAGTCCTCTAGAAATTTTTTTTTCTCATGTTTTGAAATCTTTTAAATACTGTAAACCAACTTTTATTCACGTGCGACAAATTTTCGCGATGTTCACGAGAGCCTCGTCATCGCGAATATTTCTCGCCGCGAACCGGTTCTTAAAGTCTATGTCTCTATTAAAAGAAACCTAAATAGGCTTTATCACGAAAATTAACTGTCACGAACTGGTTTACCCCCGGCAAATCGCGAAATAAAGTCGTGAATAAAAGTTGGTTTACAGTACTTAATTGTTCCACAATATAACTGAGGAATCTACTGTACAATAATGTTTTGTAGAAAGATATTTTTTTTTCTTTTTAACTTACTTGTATACACCATAAAAGACTAAAAGTTGTGTGACTAGAGTTGCTAGGACGGCGATCCCCACCCCCAGGCCGAATCCACAGGGGGACCGGTCAAACAGCCACCACAGACCTATAGACATGGCAGCTAGGGTCATAGAGAGCTGCATATTGTCCACAAAGTCCAGTTTCTTTTATTGTGGTTAAGGATCATTCAAAGCAACATTTTCCCACAATTCTTAATTCTTGTACTAAATGTATTGGCATTTCAAACCCAATCTAATCAAAATTAGATTGCTTCAAACCATGCCTTTTCTGGACATTTTGACTAAAACACCTATTGTATCTGACTATTTTGTCCATATTTAACACACCTTATCAAAGTAACAAACAAGAATTACTAATAGTATTCTGAACATTCTGTGCTTTCTGTTTACCTGTTAGATTAAATTACAGGTGGTGCAGGTGAAATGATTTGTGTACAGGGTAACATAGGTCCTAAGCTTAGATGTATATGATAAATACTGACATTATCAAGATTTTACATTAAACATTCGTACTAATCTGTCTTGGTTAACTGAGCTAAAAATATCCATAGCAGGTACTGATAGTTGATAATCTGGAATGATCGTTATCATAAGTCATAACCTACTGTAAACAAAAATAAATACTATTACATGCATTGCATGTACAAATAAGTCTCTCTTGTATCATCCCGTTTCATTTTTGTAACATACATGGTTGGGCATGTTACAAATGGGTATGTGCTATTTCAGTCCGACGAAAATCAAACCTTCTACTAGCTAGCTCCTTTGATGGTCATGTGGAAAAATGCGACCATCAAAATAAAGGAGCTACTCCAAGCTAGTAGAAAGTTTGATTTTAATGAGACTGGTGCCATTTTCAATAAAATACAGGTCTGCCCTGGTAACAGTGGTACATGTATTACAATATAAACATGTTTGTGTGTGAAGGATACAGCACTGGCATGGTTGATGCCCACAAATACAGCTATACATCTCATGACTTTGGACCACTCCCCCTTCCTGGACTCTGGGTCACTGATCTGTAAATGTCGATCTAGACATGGGTATAGAAGGCCTATCATTGCTGAAAAACAGAGAAAATGCTTATTAGATACATCTCTACATTGGGGATGGATTAAAGCAATATGAGCTGCATTTTTGAAAAATTTATTTTGCTGTTGAAATGTGTCATTATGATTAATTTGTATGTAACTTAAACCTTTATGATCAATTAGACTAAAACAAAGCAGAAGAAAGACTTATATATACAATCCAATATACAGTTTTATATAAGATATCATTATTGTACAGGACGACAATAATGTAATTGTGATTCAATCGAAGCTTATAAATAGGTTTTTTCATCACAAATATGAACAACATAATTTTATAAACGCTATTTTTCTATCACTGAAACAGTTATTTACAATTCGGCAACAAAAAATTCCGACATCAAAGTTGCAGCTATTATTGCTTTAAATGCCCAGGAACCCCATACAATTTTGGTATCTGGAAAATAGATAGATCTAATATACCATAGGTGTGTTTACTTTTCATCACTAGTCAGCTGCATACTAGTATATATCTATTTGACCAGTCACCTCTCAAATTTTCTTTATAATTATCTTTATACTGCTAATTTGCTATAAACTTAAGAAACTGTTTAAAGAGTCAGTATTATTATTCATTTTAGTCTTTGTAAGGCTCTGAATCTAAGTTCCGATTTACCAAGTAAACATGAATGTAACATTCACATGTTAACCTGCTGAGCTCTCAATTTACAATATGTTAATTGTACATAAGGACAGAGCTCAAGACTTCATAGATAACCCAGATATTTCATAATATCTAGGTCACTTCTGTTTATAGACCCAGTCTGATTCAGTTTTCAGGTGACCGTCCCTATCTGCTACTTAGACATGTAGATATATACAAGTAGGACACAAGTACCTGGATAATTATACCTACTCACACAAATACTGACACATGCAGACACGTATTCAAATTGTTGCAGACAATATGTAAACAAGAGAGCTTAACTGGCAATCTGACAAGTATTTTATCAATGACATGGGTTATTATGTGTGTTTAGCTTTATATGCATGGGAATTAGCCACTTTGTTACTAGGAGAAACATTTAATCTTCATGTAAAGTATCCACTGTGTTACATGTAAATAGCAGAAATATTAAGTCTTCATCATGTAAAGATTAGGTAATTTTCTTGGAAGGTGGTTTTTGTAAATGTCTGTAATTTGCAAATTGCATTATGTACAGTCACATTATCTTCTCTGCAGTGCATACAAAACATGTCATTAAATATTGTCTGCATGACTTTATCATTTCTTCTTCAACTATTTAAACAATACATGCAAGTCCATCCATTTTGAAAAAAAAACCCATCAAATATCATAACTGTGTTTCTAAAATATGAGAAATGCATGTCAAAGTCAAACTTTATATTAAAAATCTGGAATAAACCTGGAATATATGTTCATTTGGTGTATTTACAACACTGAGAGTCATTTAAATGAAGAAAAAACCTGAAGGAAAAACAGTGGCATTTCAAATCTACAAAACCCTATTAAGAGCCAGTCCACGAGAAAACCATGCAGAACTGTCCAAATCGAAGGTTGTCATATCTTAATGAAATTTGGTGGGTAGTTAGACTTTATAATATGTTATTAAAAAATGACCAAAAAAATTCCCATCATTCAACATGGCAGCCGTAGGCAGCGCCACCTCCTTTTTGCACATTTAAGTGCAAATGCACTTAAAAAATTCAAGAAAAATGGTAAAATTCACATTTGATTTATTTTACTCAAAATTAAACTTGCATTTGCATTAAGGTATTTTGAATAACATAATACTATGTTCTTTCAAAATTGACATTTATCATAATCAAATATGCAATATATCAAAGGGCAGACAACTCTTGAAAATTGGCATTATGCCAATTTTCAAGAATTGCCAAAAGTATTACAAATTTAATGCCCAAAATCTTCCAAGACCAATCTTTGAAATTAATTTTTTTGATTTTATTGTACAAATATAACTCTAAACATTATCTTTGCCAAATATTGAGCTTGGGAAATAATAAATAATTGAGATATGGGGATTTACAAATTGCCAATTTTCGAAAAAAAATTGCTCAAACTCAAATGGGTTACAAAGTCAAATATGGTACTTTAAATTATAAACAATTGTTTGTTAGATATTGAAACATGTAAAAATTTTCTTTGAAATAATAATTAAGAGTGGAAAATATTAAAATTAAAAATTAAATAAAACTAAATTGTCAGAAAATACCCCTAATATGAGGATTAGCATTTTGCCAATTGTTTAGAAATGAAAAAAAAACATAATAAATTGTATTGGCTTACTTGCAATTTTTCAACAATCATATGAATATATATGTTCCTTACATTTTTAAGTTAGTTTCTTTATAATTAATAAAAGGGAAATTACAAGTATTTAAATTCAAACGGACTCAGTATCATTCATATAAATTTTGAGACTTGAACATATAATATTTGAGCCTTCAGTAAGTTGTTTGCTAGCTGCAAAACTGTAGCTTTCCGAAAAAATATATATTGATAGACCGGAGGGCTACAGTTCCACCTGTATATTTATTGCGCATAAAAAATGTACTTGGTTCTGGATTAATTCTTCCAAATTCTTACCTCAATTGCAAAAACGGCTAGATTTAAATAAAGTCCTTACTCCTTTATCGATTAACGACATGGTTTACATCACAGGTGCTTGAGGACAGGACCCCCCCCCCCCCTCCCCAATATAGACCCCGGGCCTGTTAGACTTTTTTCACATAAATTATGTATGGATGACACATTTGTGATATAATCTATCCTATCAATTCAGAAAATTTGCTTAAACTTACATTTTATAAAAATATCTACTCTCTCTATATGATTTTTATATAGAGAATGTTGGGTAGATTTAATAAAACGTTTGTTTTAGGTAATTTTTCGATTTGCTGGTATAGAACTTATCACAAATATGAAAGATAATTTTTGAGAAACAATTGAAAAAGCCTAGGGGTCTATATCGAAGGGGGGGGGTCCTGTTCTCAAGCACCTGTGAAATTTGAGATGACAGTTTTAAGAACACGGAGAAATAAATCGAGAAACAGCGCATTTTTTATGCGCAATAAATATACAGTTTTTTTCAATGGGTGACACTGTAGCTCTCTGGTCTATCAATATATGTTTTTTTCGGAGAGCTGCAGTTCTGCAGCTAGTTGTTTGCTTTCTGCCAATTTTAAAATGGTACAATCTTATATAAATACTGACAGGGGATATTATACAAAAAGCTCCATAAAGGAGTTTAAGAAAATGAAAGATGCTGGAGTTTACTCTTATCCCACCTCCCGATTCCCGAATCGAACAATTGCCTTCTTTTTTCGCTTGGCAAATTCTTTTCAGGTAAGTTTAATTTTAACCCCCCCCCCCTCCCGACCCTTTCAAAATCGTTTCTACACCACTGCTATGACTGCAATTTTTGTGAATAAGAGATTTTATGAACATGAATAAATCAACTTTATTCAAATAATGGGGGATTGAATTTCTAAAATATATATTGTTTATAAATTTGTTTGTTAAAGGTGATTTAATCTAAAATAAAAAAAAATATAATACATTTTCCGTTCCTCGTTTTAGCAACACCCCTCTAGAACCCTTATCATTTTTCATTATTTTATCCATTTCAATATTAGTATGTAAATTGTGGAGAGGTGGATGGGGTTAAACGATTGGGAACTAGATACACTCGTATATTTAATATCCTGACCTTGATCGACTGACACGCCCCCTCCCCCAACTGTTTTCAGTGGATACATATAACATTTAAAAAAACAATTTATCTCTGTCTGCAATGGTACATGTACCCCCCCCCCCCCAATTTGAATGAATATGAATCCAGTTGTAACGTGAAGCAGTCACCCATCCAAGGGTTAAACAGGTTCGCCGTTGCTTAACTTGCCTGATATAGAGGGAGACTCTACCGCATCACCAGAAAGGCTAGCTCACTGGCGAGACAGTATACGTTCCCTATATACTAACTGTCCGCTACACTTCCCCCGCTCAGGGAAGCTTCGACCCGAAGCTTAGCAGGAGTTCTCTATGAGTATTTGGGCCTCTTCAGCTACGGCAACCAATGCCGTTCCTGGACACGAAGTCCGTACCTGGACACAAAGTCCTAGTCTTAGAGCTTCCTGAAGCAGATCGGAATCTGACTTCAAATACGGCAGCCCCTGTCGTCCACAGACACGAAGTCTGTATATGGACACCAAGTCCTAACTCTAAGACTTCCTGAAGCAGGACACCAGACACCCAGAGTCAGTACGCTGCCACCAAGCGGTCACCCATCCAAGGGTTAAACAGGCTCGCCGTTGCTTACAGGCACGTAGCATCGTTTTTGAAAGTCTAACTTACCTGAAAAAGTTGACAAGCAAAAAAAAAACAAAGTTGAAAAACCTATTTCGTGGGGGTGGGGGGGGGGGGGGGTGGGGGCAGCTTTTTCAAAGCTTTTTCAAAGGCAAGTTACTTTCACTTCCAATTTTTTCCCTACATTTCCCTGATATTATTATACCCTGGTAAAAAGTGTGGGGGCCAAGCAATCTTTCAATGTATATTTACTATAGTAAAGGTAATGTTGGGGAAAAAAGTAGGGGGGGCAGGCCCCCCTGCCCCCCCCCCCCGCCCCGATTGCTACGTCCCTGCCTTAACTTGCCTGGAGGGAGACTCTACCGCATCATCAGAAAAGCTAGCTCACTGGCGAGGCAGTATAAGTTCCCTATATACTGTCCGCTACACAGAGTTTTATCATGTGTATAGCCAGTTTTAAATTTTTACCACTTTGTACTGCAAACTAGCAAAGTTTTGGCTGCAGTAACGACTCATATTTTCTTTGGTGGGGGAGGGGGGTAGTACCCTCCCCCAAATAATTTTGCCAATATTTATCGTGGAGGGTCCTATATCGGTGGGTTACCTAAATTGTTGGCATCTCCTTTTGAGCTGATGATTTTTAATGTGAGGTCTGACTTTATCAATATATGAATGTTACATAACACAGTAGTTTAAAGTATGTAATGTAAAATTAAAAATATTCCTAGGAATGACGGTGTTTGGTTAACTCAAAAACACACTAAATTTATGAAACCTAAACATTTTACATGTAGATTGAAATTACAAATTATTTCTCAATTTGTTTAGAGTATGCAATCGAATACCTGTTTGCATTCTTATATTTTCTCAAATGATGACAAAACAAGTTGCTAAGAAACTAAGAAAACTCCGTGCGTTTATATTGAAAATATATGATTTTAGTTAGTCATTCCTCCATGATTTTTCTATCCCTCGCTTAATTATTTCATTACATTGTATTACATGTTTCATATGTGTTTTTCTTTTCCTATTCCTTTTCTATTCTGATTATGTATATCATATACTTGTCCTCTGACCTGAATTTATATGTTGTAAATATTCTTCATTGTCCTCATGTACCTGAAATGGTTTGAGTGAATAAAATGATCTTCAACTTGAACGGGTCGAGGTGCCTTAAACAAAATATCAAATGTATATTTTGATTAAAAATATGTTATTATTTGATTAATTCCTATTCAATTGTACTTGTTAGGGAAAAAAAAATTGTATCTGTTAATTACCATGAAATAAATGTAGATTCGAATTCCCCGAGGACAGAACCCTATAGAATAGAAAACATACCTACTACATGTATATGCCCCAAATAAAAAACAACTGATGAACTTTTATGTTTTATTTTTACTTTCTATGGAATTCTTGGTATTTTTTTTTATAGTTGATAATGTAGGTTGTCCCCCCTCCCCCACACTGAAATTGCTTCCTATGGGCCTGTTACATGTATTTGTTTATTCAAGCTAAATTGTTCTTTTTTACATTCAAATATCTTAAAATAAGTTTTCCCTCTTTCATAGTGCAATAATGCTCCACAACAACTCCCTAGGTGAAGAAAAAATGATCATACATGACTTTCTTCTTTATTGACATACCTGTCACTTTTTACCCAATAATACAAAAGAGTTCCAACAAGGGGAGATAACAATTTAACTCCAGCAAATTGGTAACAAGGGGGTAAAATAAGCAAAAGAAAGTTATATGAAGTGTCCAAATCAGTTATTCCTCTTCTACAAAATATATTAGATTAAGAATCTTCTCTTTTTCTTTAAATATCATAGAAATAATCCAAAAATATAGTAAAAGACTGTTATTTAAAATATGTGAAATTGTAGCAAAATATGGTATTTCAAAGTTAATTTACAGCATGTAGATGTTATTTCCCAAGCTCGATATTTTAATACAGAGTAGACCTTAGATCATTCTTAAAGTAAGAATTAATTTGATTTAATTTCAACCTTGGTCTTAAGAGAAACGAGCATCTAAAAATGGCTAAAAAATCATACTCATTTATTTAGGATCTATAAATAGATGTGTAAAAAATAAAATATTCATTTGAATTAAGTTTTTCCTCATTAATTGTGTTCAATGGACCATGACTTTGAAAATAAAACAAAATTTGAAAATAAACTGATGACAAAAGGTAACTTTTTGACTTGATCAATTTGTATACATTTTCCATTAAATTTTGTGTGATTTTCGACAAATATGCAAATGAGCTGTTACTAAAAATAGATGCAGGGTTCGACATTTTTTTGTGGATATTCTGACTTCTACCTTTATGTAGAAAATTTTAAGCCACTAAAAATTCCCAAGTTGCAACCTTCCATTTGGACGATTTTTTGAATTTTGCATGGTTTTCTCGCGGACTGGCTCTTAAATGTGGTAATGTGGGGTATAAATGTGGTAAGCTACAATAACTTGTCAAAATGCGTACTAAGTTCTAGCAAGACCCTGTAAAGAACATAAATTGTACGATTTACTAAAGATTTTGTTTAAAATTATACCTGCAGCGGCTCCACACATGGGCGGCACCCACCACTCTTTCAGAAAAAGGTTCTCCAGCAGTTCTGGGGGTAGTTTCACCGAGACGTCACCCTGCCTGTTGATCTGTAGGAGGTTCATGAAGACCGCAAAGAAATTGCCGATCAGAAAGAGAACTGTACCTCGAAGTAACAGACCCATCTTGGGAATACCTACATATGAGAAAATGGGAATACCTACATATGAGAAAATGTTGGTCAGATTTTCTATAAAATTAGCATACAAAGAACTTCACTCAACATTTTTTAACACAGTCAGTCTAAGGCAGACTTATAAACAGCTGTTTTGGCCTATGAAACAAAAATGGACTGCATAAAACGTTGCAAATTCAGTGTGCTTATAATGCAGGCAAGATGTACGCTAATAAATGATTTTGGAAATACAAAAACTGATAAACTACCGTTATATACAACGCACTGACCACCTGCAGTTTACACTAGCTGTGGCAAAAATGTAAACAAAGTTCCTAGGAATAATTTTCCAGCATTCTTCTCTACAATTTTATGTTTTGACACATTAGAAATAAAACCTGAATCTTACCTGAGTGTAACTGTTGTTTACAAATTTTTCTGTCTGTTGATAACGGTTACTTTTCCTATATATACACTGATTTCTGGTGACCGGTGAGTGTTATGAATTCTGACGCCTGATGGTCGTACCATAAAGAAATCTCGGATGATATACAATGAGCCAATCAAAATCAAGGAATTCTTGAATGATTAAAATAATCAACCAATCAATATTTAGATTTTTCTCCCGCCATGACTGTCAAGAAACTGATCGTGGGAAATTCTTCCGGTTCATCTATTTATAATGTAGATCATGTGACTTTCAAAATGGCGTTGAAGGGGAGTGTGTTTGCGACGAGAGCTCGTGCTGGGTCATCGAAATTGGCCACACAGTACGATGCAGACGGCAATGAAATAGAGGTATCTATAGCCATTGCAGATATCCATAATTAATGCGTTTTTCCAAACATAAAGTGAAATTTTGCAAAAGAAACATAAAAAATAGCATTTGCCATTTGGATAGGCCAAAACCAGAAAATTTGGGGGTGTTTGTTTTACGCCCCTACGAGAATTTTCGCTCACATTGAGATACCACCACTTGCTTGTTGAGGAATGCAAATGCAAATAAGGCCGTTGAACCGAGAGGGATTTTTTTTTGTCTCAGCACTAGAGCAAAACATTAGATCTAATGCTTTAACCACTGCACCACACTTGTGACTAAGTCAGCTGGTAAACATAAGCTTATCCATTACAGTATACAGTGGAGTCGCCAATTCCGGGTCGTCTCCAAATTCCGGGTCACTCATTGTATTTTATGCCATATTGTTAAAATGAAAGCGCAAAAAACTTAATGAATACGCTGGTATTGAAGAACTGGTCTTTCTGTGTATGATTAATAAAAAAAATTGAATATCAACCATAAGAGAGCATGCGACATCGAAATTCTGAAATGCACGCATTTAAGACTTGAATGTTTCTGCTGCGGTGATGGCTACTTTCGTTTTTGTTCGCTGCAGAAAGGCTGATATACATGTAAAAGTTCTAGATAAATAATAAGAGCTCGAAAGTATGGCAAATGCATTTAGTTTTAACTCAGAAATAAATCATAATGATCGCTGCTCAAATAAAATTAAAATGATTATTAAATCGAACTGTAGTAGTTTCTCCAATTGCGGGTCACGTACATCATGTACATCTCGTGGCATGAACATGTCAAAATTCTATGTACAAAACCAATCGACAGCCATGTATTTACCTTGATTATCAAAAGTATTCTAACTGGAAAATATTTTTTCTAAAAATTAAAATCGAGTTAACCCTTCAAATATATTTTTTTAAATAAATGAAATTAATTGTATTATTTTTAATCCTAATACATTTTTTTAAATTCTGCATACTGCAATTTCTTTTGTTGTAATTATCAAACATATATCTGTGGTTGTTTTACCTGTTTTCCAAGCTGCATGAATTGTTTTATGTTTAAACATAATAAAAATCGTGTTCCGAAACGTTCCATGAATATTACACGACCGTAAAGTCACATGACCCGGAAACGGAGAAAATGATTCGTAACTGGGGAAGCTAGGCTTTGTTGAAATACCCCTGTAAATATTGTTCCCGTGTAGCTATACTTTGAAAACGAAAAGGTGTTTGGATAACTCACAATTTGTTCTTTGAATACATATATTGCATAAAATATAAATTGAACAGATTTGCAAAATATCAACGAAACACCCTGATGTGACCCGGAATTGGCGACTTCACTGTAGTATTATGTGTTTCATTAATAAAGAAATAATTGTGAAATTGTGCATTTTTGGAAGATCAGCACAAAATTTCAAGTTCAATCAAAGGCACTCGTCACAACATCTTAAATAATGCTATATTATAAGGGCTGATACAGTACAAACCCATTGTGGCCCAATTAAAAAAATATATTTTCACTGCAATTATTATTCCCTTTTTTTAAAAACTATTTTGTAAAAGTTGTTGTTTAGTACCGGTAACTGTTGAATTCATCTTTGCAGTTTGATGTGAGGGAAGATGAAGAGCAGAATGTTAAACTGGGACAAACTATTGACTTGTTGTTGGCTGCTGGATACTTCAGGGCCAGAATCAAGGGACTCTCACCATTCGATAAAGTATTCTATTGTTCTTCTTATCTACATGTATTAATAACATAATGCAGACTTTAGTTAATACAGTGAAACTTCAGATTTTGTGCATTCTGAAATCTTGTCTTATTTGGCGCAAACACAAGTTGGAATGCATTGGCACAAATAAATTTTAGCACTTGAACTTGTCAGTAATATATATAAATGTGATATTTTGTTTTTTTATCCACACCGGTATTTGACTTTTTGGTTAGTCAAGCATGGAAACACATTAGTACTCCCGTATATCAGTAAACATTTGTTACCTTTTCCGCGGTACGTGTAGCTATCATATGGACGTTGTACAATGTTAAAATTTATTTCTATTTTCAATTAAAAGAAATCATTCAAATCACGTTTAAACAATGCATGCATCGACAGAAAATTACTTAGATAAAATGGTAATCCTAATCAGGTATTGTCTGCAACCTCAATCGCCATGCTTGATTGCATTGTTTACCTCGAGGCGATAGATGATTGACACACCGAGAAGCCAAACTTTGAAGGTGCTAATGATAATAATCGGGTAACAACTACCTGGGTAACGATGGTTTAATTAATTTATAATGTGGCAGAATTTTCTGTCTTCCGAACATGTGCAGTGCTAGTGTGTATATAAAATTCCAATGACCCTTCGACATTACATAATCGCGCGTTCTGGTTTACATGTACTTACGTCAAAGATTTGAACACACACAAAAAATGATATTTAGAAATCCTTAAGCGCACAATAATTTTAGCGCTCAGGGGCTCTTGCGCCAAACGCGCTAAAATTAGTAGTGCGCCAAATATTCTCGTTTTACAGTATATTGTAAACTTTAAGTCCCTTTCAGTGAATTCAATAATTTTAAAGAATGCCTAGTTATCCTGCCAATTTCTGCCCAGATTAGACAATTACTATATTCATTAATGACTCAAAAAGGTACCTTTTTAATACTGTAAAATCACAAATTTTCGTGGGGATTTGAATTTGTGGATGAATTTAAGAATTGTTGAGTTGTTATGTATATAACATTTTAAAATTCTTTACATTTTGTTGTGGACATGAATTCATGTGTCTCTTCATACCTTGAAAACAATGAAAATTAAACCCTGGCACAAAAATTTGTGATTTCGCAGTACATGTACTAAAATTTTCCAGTAATTATACGTCTTTGCATCCACTACTCTACAGGTGGTAGGTGGAATGACTTGGTGTATCACTACCTGTAATATAGACATTGATGTCGACCTCTTGTTCCAAGAAAATTCAACCATTGGACAGAAAATGTAAGTAGATCTGCTTAGTCCAGCTTTTGACTTAATGCCAAGAATTATTTGAACTCATGTATTGGTTTGCATAAAATCTGCAGCTAAATGTACAATTTGGAGTGGTTCAATATTACATGTATATAATAATACTGCATGGTAGTTAGCAATATTTATCTCTTTGTCTTGAATTCCAAATTGCATTTCAATAGGTTTAGTGTTAGATGAGCACATATGCTTTATAAACCTTATGAATTGTTTTTCTGAATCAATAATTAGGGCCCCGCAAGAATTTGCGGGTGCCCTATAGTAATCACTCTGTCTGTCCGTCCGTCTGTCCAGCTGTCTGTCTGTCTGTCCGTCTGTCACTCTTCTGTCCACAAATTTTCTGTTTTTTTCTAATAACTTTTTTTATGGTTGCCCAATTATGTTCAAATTTGGTATGTTAGTTCAGTAGGCAGAAATACTTATTTTGATGCTAAGTTTGGTTCTCTATGTCTTCTGGTTTGGAGCTGGGGTGGTGGGGTAGATTCCTTTACTATGCATAAAAATGAATGGACAACATTTTTTATGGTTGCCCAATCAAGTACAAATTTGGTATGGTAGTTCAGTAGGCAGAAATACATATTTTGATGCTAAGTTTGGTTCTCTATGTCCCCTGGATTGGAGCTGGGGTGGTGGGGTAGATTCCTTTATATACCAAAGCATTGGCAAAGAGAGATAACTGCTCAAGATGTTCCCATTGTAAATTGAATGCTGCTATGAGTCCTTTGGGATTAATTAGCTTTCCTCCTGAAGAAAATCCAGAGCATTATCTTTATCTTTCAAATTGAGATGAATTACCACCTCTGTCTACAAATAAGTTTGTTTTGAAGTAAAGTCAATTTGGAATGCTATGAACACTCTGAAATGTGGATTTAAATTTTTATAATTTATTTTTGTTTAATAGTTATGATTTCATTGAATTCTAATAACAAAAAATAGATTAAAGAAGATTTTTTTAATTTGCTTTTTTCACTTTTTGTTAATTTAATTTTTAGGATAGTTGTATAAAAAAACACATTCTATCATTAATACGGAAAAAGTTCTTATTGTAACTTTAGAAGAAAATGATGAGAGAGGTAGTCAATTAATCCCTTGGGATTAATTATCTAGTCTGCTGCAGAAAATTTAGAAGGCTTTCCTTTATCTGTCTTAGATTAATGAAAACCTTTGTCTGCAACTGCTGTTTGTTTGAAGTTAAGGTCAAGCCTTCATGATATCTGCAGTCATTGAAGGCTGGCATTTTATATAACACAAGCTTCATAATTGTTTAAATATACATTCAATGTTAAGTTGCTCTTTACTGTCTAATGTAAATACAAGGATATTATTTTCAGGTTTTTGAATATTCAAGAATTATCTTGAAATTTTAAGAATACAGTTGCTGTTGCTTATTCTTGTACATTTTTTAATCATTCCGTAAGCTGCGACCTATTAATTCTACCCCATGGCGGGGCCCTTGCTGACTGGTCAGTTTTCTAGTTTTAATTTAAGATGAGTATGTAAATCCTATAAATGAATGCTGTATACATTTGCTTCGTATTTTTTTTTTAACAGTGCCTTAACTGAGCGAATCGTGGCAGTCCTTCCTAAGATGAAATGCCCTCACAGAATTGAGCCCCATCAGATTCAGGGGTTAGATTTCATTCACATCTACCCCGTAGTTCAGGTGAGAATGTATAAAGTGTTAAAGCTACTGTATATGCTAGGAAGAGAGTTTTCTTAACTTCCATATTTTATATAGTTACATAACATTTCAGCATTTTGAATTTAGTATTTTAACAGTATTATCAGTATACTCATGTGTATGAATTTACATGTAGTGAAAGCCTGCATTTACCAAAGACTTTATTCCCAAGTACATGTTTAATATGTTTCTCAAAATTCAAAATAATATTATCGACACAATGTATATGTTATCAAACTTATGAAAGTACTTTGGTCATCAAATCTTTTTTCTAAAGAATTTTATAATACATTTAGTTACTGTACATGTACATGTATATGACAGTTTGAAGAAACATTTTGATTAATATTTAAGCATGATATTAAATAATGAGCTGTGATTCCTTTGCTCCAGTGGTTGGTGAAGAAAGCTATTGAGACAAGGGAAGAGATGGGAGATTTTATTCGAGCTTTCTCAATATCTCAGTTCAGCAAAACTCACAAGACTCCGGAGGTTTGACCTTTGTATTTTTTCACACAGATTGTTTATTTATTTTTATGACTAGTTTTTACATGAGGTCATGAGTTGATTATGAAAAGATTACTATAACTTATTGTTAATCAAATGTAGCATATTTATTTTGATCTTTTGATATTGCAAATTTTGGGCTAAAAGTTAAGTCATAAGTCTGGAACATATTTTGATGAGGTCAAAAAATCATAATTTAATTTAGTTGTAATAATTAAACCTGGATTATATAACTAAGTTATATTTCTTTTGCAGGATGTTGTATTTGAAGAATTAAAAGAAAAGTCTACAGCCTCTCTGGCTGATGTTAAGGTTTGTTTACTGAGATACAAATAGCCCTTATACCCTATTTCTCATTTTTCCCATTCCCCACCCTCTTGTTTTTTTAACATCAGATTGCACAAAAACATTTTCTTTCTATTTTTAGTTTACATGTGTGTTTGACTGAAATTAAACTGTTAATTTCAGGGGAAAAAGTTTTCAGCTCACCTGAGCCGAAGGCTCAAGTGAGCTTTTCTGATCACATTTTGTCCAGCGTTTTACATAGACATATATAGGAAAATTCTTTAAAAATTTTCTTCTCAAGAATAGCAGACATGATAGGTCATGGGACTTCGCCTGAATTTAAACTTTTCAATAATAAACCAATATCTACTTTTTCTAGCCACAATGCTCAGGTGAGCGATGTGGCCCATGGGCCTCTTTTTCTCTGTTGAAATTTTTCAGCATTACGTACATGTATTTAACAAAGTCATATTGATTTAAGAAATGAATTTAATTTTTGAAGATTCATGAGGGTATGAACTACGACGCTTCACGCCGGCATATTTCATGAAGCGCGTTAGCGCTTCATGATAAATATGCCGGCGTGAAGCGTTGTAGTTCATATACCTCATGAATCTTCAAAAAATTAAATTCATTTCTTATATTTACATTATTTTTCTGATGACTTGCCATAAATTTACGCCGTTCAATTGTCATTTTTAAAACAAAACAGTGTGCACTATATTTTTTGACTTTTTGACGTCAAGAGCTGTATTATGACGTAACAATGGAGATATTCATGCTTATTCGTGATACATACCTAATTTAGTTCATGAGAAAATATACTGCATTTTATTTTGTAAAGAATCATAGGGGAAATTTATCGGAAATGTAAATATTTATAATTACACAGGATGTTTACAAGCCCCAAAGACGGTACAAAAGACAAAATGTGGATCAACTGAAGGATGAAGAAACTCGAGTTCATTCCACGCTACTGGAATACGGAAGGTCTGATAAAGCTGATGTCTTTGAAATTTAGAATTTTTAAGAAATGGGTAAAAATTAATAGATTTGTGTTAAATTTAAGGACCTTTTTTTTTTTTTATTTCCTCTCAATGAAAAATTCCTCATGTTTATATTCCTAATCTATTTTGCAGGAGATACGGTTTGAGCAAGTCTGACACATCTGAACAGGTAAAGCTAACATTTTATTGCACTGTTAGGTGCTGTAATTCACATTGCATACATATGTATTAGGTGTATAAGTTAATTAGAGCTGTAAACTAATTCACCATATGTTATTATCTAAACTGTAAAGTTCATGAAGTTACAAGTACTGTACATGCAATATATTATAAAATAATTCTGTAATTTATAGTTCTTTTAATCAGGGTACTGAATCTTAACCACTGACACTTCTTTTTGGAGAGTGAATGAAAAGAAATAAGGGACTGTGGTTTGAGAAAGAGTGGGGAGTTTCACTTAGTCTGGAAAAAAAAGAGATACATAAAAAAGTCAGAGAACAAGATAGGAAGAACAGGAGGGAAGTAAGGGAAATGATTGGAAGGAAATAAAAAGAAATGTTGGGTGGGGTTGGGAGAATTGGCATTTCAGGGGAAAAGTTACAATTTATTACATATCAATGTATTACTGAATATTTCAGGATGCTGACAAGAGTGCCAGAAAGAAGGCAGCAGCCAGCAGCTTGGGAGGTCAGAAGGAAATGACCCCAGAGGAACTACAGGCAGAAGAAGAGGTCAGGGTCATCACAGTTTCATCCGGAACACCTCAGGCCTTATCACAGAAAAACACTTTAAAATTTTACTTAAAAGGCCCGAGATGTTCCAGATGATCACAGTTAACTATACAATCAAGCCTTGCTAATATTATTTCAAAGTTTATATAAAAAAAAAGAATATTGACAAGTATTAAATAAGAAATTTATTGTTCATTGAGATTTCTCATTCAAAATGTGAATTTAATATTGGCACATGAAATCAGCAATGAATATTGCATTGAGAATTATCTATCAATTAATTTAATTGTTTATTTATCAATTAAAAAGTGTCTACTTTTTCTGTAGAAGAAAATCCAGAAGCTGATGTCAGGGATGTCTGGATTTCAGGAGGTGAGTTATAATTTATTGTGCAATATGTTTGCCTCAGAACAGCATGGACAGAGTGTCGCATCTTGAATCTTCCTATTGCAAAATTTTAAATGTGGCTACATGTGAAAACTATAGAAAAAGATTCACAATCTATTTTTTAAATTAAAATACATTTAATATTCATGTTCTCCACAAATTTTGTAAAATTTGATTTTGTCACTATAGAGAAATCAAGTAGCAAGAAAGTTTCAGATATTTTGAATACATGTGTGTTAATTTGCAATTAAATGTACATCTAC
The DNA here is from genome assembly GCF_032062105.1 of Saccostrea cuccullata. Classification (NCBI taxonomy): domain Eukaryota; kingdom Metazoa; phylum Mollusca; class Bivalvia; order Ostreida; family Ostreidae; genus Saccostrea; species Saccostrea cuccullata. Next base: position 22,590 of record NW_026932552.1, read on the forward strand.
GATACATTTATGTTTCTAAACACTAAAAAGTGAGTATGGTGGTTATCATATAGTCGCTCCCCCTAATTAGGGCCCCGCAAGGATTTGCGGGTGCCCTATAGTAATCACTCTGTCTGTCCGTCTGTCTGTCTGTCTGTCTGTCTGTCCGTCTGTCACTCTTCCGTCCACAAATTTTCTGTTTTTTTCTAATAACTTTTTTTATGGTTGCCCAATCAAGTTCAAATTTGGTATGGTAGTTCAGTAGGCAGAAATACATATTTTGATGCTAAGTTTGGTTCTCTATGTGCCCTGGTTTGGAGCAGGGGTGGTAGGGTAGATTCCCTAACTTTTTATACGAAAGCATTGGCAAAGAGAGATAACTGCTGAAGATGTTCCCATTGTAAAATGAATGCTGCTATGAGTCCCTTGGGATTAATTAGCTTTCCTCCTGAAGAAAATCCAGAGCATTATCTTTATCTGTCAAATTGAGATGAATTACCACCTCTGTCTGCAAATGAAGTTTGTTTTGAAGTTAAGTCAATTTGGAATGCTATGAACACTCTGAAATGTGGATTTAAATATAAATTTTTATAATTTATTTTTGTTTAATAGTTATGATTTCATTGAATTCTAATAACAAGAAATAGATTAAAGAAGATTTTTTGATTTACTTTTTACACTATATGTTAATTCAAGAATATTATTAATTTTTAGGATAGTTGTATAAAAACCCCATTCTATCATTAATACTGAAAAATTTCTTATTGTATCTTAAGAAGAAATTGATGAGAGAGGTACAATTTATCCCTTGGGATTAATTATCTAGCCTGCTGCAGAAAATTTAGTAGGCTTTTCTTTATCTGTCACTTTAAGATTAATGAAAACCTTTGTCTGCAACTGCTGTTTGTTTGAAGTTAAGGTCAAGCCTTCATGATATTTGCATTCATTGAAGGCTGGCATTTTATATAACACAAGCTTCATAATTGTTTAAATATACATTCAATATTAAGTTGTTCTTTACTGCCTAATGTAAATACAAGGATATTATTTTCAGGTTTTTGAATATTCAGGAATTATCTTGAAATTTTAAGAATACAGTTGCTGTTACTTATTCTTCGTACATTTTTTAATCATTCCGTAAGCTGCACCCTTATAATTCTACCCCATGGCGGGGCCCTTGCTGACTGGTCAGTTTTCTAGTTTTAAATGGTATTAAAGATTAATAAAAAATATTTTATGCCCCTCTTTGAGGAAGGGAGGTCAAGTTGCTTTCAAATTGGTGCTTTTGGTTGGTTGGTCCACCAATAGTCTCTGTTCATTATCTTTGCAGTGAATGCACATATTGAAATGAAATTTTGTGTACAGATTAATCATAAGAATATGTAAGTCAAGTTTTGTTTTGGGAACGATCGAGCAATTTTTGACAGATTTATGCCCCTTGGATGTAGACATTTTTTTTTTTTTGCGGTTTGTGTTCATTCTCTTCGCAGAGGTTGCACATACTGTCAACTGAAATGAAATTTGGTATACAGTTTTGTGAATGATTGAATGATTTTTGACAGAGTTATGCTCCAAAGACTTGGAAAACTTTTAGTTATTTGGGGGATGGGACATAAGTGTTTCACAAAGATCTCATGTTTCAAATTGAGTTCTTTTGACGTCTACCAATATGTAGTTTGATAAAATAGAGTGGTCATATTCAGAGTTGTTTTTGAAATTCTTACTACTGAGTGCAATATTGCTAGAATATAATTTTTTTTTTTTTTGGTAATATTTTAATCAAGAGTGGAAAAAGACTGGTAATATTGTTGACCACATATTTTTTTCACTAGAAGCTTGTTCAGCTCAGCAGATTTCCACAAGCACTCATCTCGAGCACCTAAGGATTTTGTAGGGTATATTAATGAGTGCTTATGGGTGCCTGCTCTGCAGAACAGGAGTCAGGTTTTCTATGTTTGTGTTGTAGCATTTTTTTATCCCTCTCTTCAATCTTGAATGATAATAATTTTCCCAAAGAAATCTCAATAATGAATGAAATATGAACAATTTGACTAACTACTGTAAACCAACTTTTATTCTCGTTTGAGAAATTTTCACGAGGTTCGCGAGGTTTGTCTATTAACAATTAGTCGTCATGAACTAGTTTGTCTCCGGTAAATTGCGAAATAAAGTCTACATGAATTAAAGTTGGTTTTCAGTATCTGTGTTGTGATGCAAAATTTGACAATGAATCAAGTAAATTCTAAATATGAAATTTGAGGCCGAGTTATCACTCTTATCAGAGACTCATTAAACATTAAGACTCTTTAAACATTAAGACTGGGTAAAAATGAAGTTTGTTAGTCTTTCCTGCCTGAATTCACAATTAATGAAGGCCAACATTTGTACCATTTATTTTTGTTTGTCAGAGTTTTAGAATTTTGTGTTTGTTGCACAACACTGCATCTTCACACTTTCTAATTTGATTGAATCTTTTTATTTCAGCTTTGAATTGCTTAATAACTTTATATTTTGTAAAAGTATTGAATTGCATACATTGTACTTTTATGTTGCATCATAGTGATTTATTTTGTTTGTTTGTTTGTTTGTGTATGGGTTTGATGTTATTGTTGAGCTATATTACATGCATGCAGGATAAACTAACAGCTAGTGCTGTTGGATCTATAGTGGGCATGCAGTCAGAGGAGATCCAACAAATCGCCTCCCACTACGAAGGAAAAGTAAGTCACATTATAATTCAAGTCAGATATTTAACTTATTTTAATGGAGAATTTTTCTTTCTCTTCTTAGTAATAACATTATGGTGTTTAATAAATAAAACTGAAGAAAATCTTTCAATCTTTTGACAATGATAGCAGAGAAACCTTGGATATTATCTTTAATAAATTATTTATTCAACATTATTTTTTTTAATCTCCACATGAAATACATTGCAAATATTTGCCAAAAGGATAATTTGTGAAAGCGGACAACAAATATCCTTGGACCCAGGGTGGATTCATATATATTTTGAGTGGTTGTGTTGAGGTGCCCTGTCCATGAGCATATGTGTATTTAATTAAGAATGCACAACTGATTTTTTCATTACAGAAATCTGAGATAGAGCAGATAGAAAAATCAGAGAGGGTTGGCGGAACACAACAACACAAGAGAATGACTGCTGCTCTGAATAAACAAATACAACAAAGAACAGACAACTTACAACAGGTAAATACATATAACAGAGAGACAGACATATAGACAAACTATAAAAGGTAAACATTTATAAAAACAGACAAGCTAGGTAAAAAGATACATCAGACAAACCAAATGACTGCAGATACACAGATAAACATCATACAAGCTGTAACAGATGAACAAATACCAGTACATCAGACAAGCAAACTACAATAGGATTGTGCCTGCTACTGTCTTATTTCATCATAATTGTTTCTTTTTCAAAGGTTCAAGCCAAGCATGATGAACTTCATAAAGTCTACCTCGAAACTCAGGAAAAGCTCAAGCAGGTAGGGAGAGTTTATATTTAACAAAAGTTAGATTGAATTCAAACTGGAGAGAGTAGAGCTTGTGTTTAGACATAGTTTTTGTAAGTCAGCTAGCTGTTAACATATTCAGTTCCAAAAGGTTAAGGTCCCTCTGTTCATTCATATAATTTAATACTTTTAGCTGTATACAGGCCAAAAGAAGTCTTATTTAAAATACACAAAATATCAGTATTGTAACTCTTTAGAGCAAAGTTGGACAGAAGTTACCTGTAATTTAAAGTTTCCAAATTAACAAAGGAATAAAAATCATTTATGCAAGTAGGAGTTATCTCTCTTATCAGAGAGTGCAGGAACCTTAAAGATTAATGTTTTACCTGGCTTGATTATCATCTCAGGTGAGAAATCGGAGTGAGAGAATTGACGAGGAGATGGTGAAACTGACCGAGATTGAGACGGAAGACAACCAAGGGTGAGACAAAAGTTTCTCTTTATTCAAGCATTCTGAAACTAGAGTGTAGGATGAAATATTCAGCAGGCATTTATTCGTATTAGATATTTCAGAGTAGGATGTAGAGAATAAGAATTTAATTTTGGTTTTAAATATTGTACATGTGTAATAATGTATCTTACTGTTGAAACAGAAATATGTACCTGATATGTGAAAAATAGAAATTGCTTTACTGTACATGTATTTGTTTTCAAAAATAAATTTTAATATGCCATTTTTGGTTTAGATTTTAAAAAATTTGAATTAAATTTAAAAAATTTTAAAAATGAATTGGATTGGGTCCTTGTAAGTTTTGTTTTGTTTTCTAGAGTTTTACAGACACTGCGGTCCTTGGTGGCTATGAATGAAAACTTGAAGAAGCAGGAACAAGATTTTAAGGCTCACTGTAAGGAAGAGATGTCACGTCTGAAGGCGCAGATTGAGGAATTAAAGGCAGGAACTGAGGAGGAAGACTCTGAAGACAAGGTTAGGGGAGGAGTTAGTCTGGGATCAGCAGAATATGTTTTATTTCCTATCTAGCTTGTAACACAAGATTTGATTGGTTAGCAAACCGGGTGTAAGTTTTTGTACACCCGACTTAAAGTAAATGACATGACATCACTGCAGAGTTTCTTTATCACAAATTGCAAATAACATGATTTTTATCCATTTTATATTTTAAAAAAGCTATTAGAGTCTAGAAAGAATTTTTTTTATGATGCTTCATTCCGATTTTCAGAATTGTTATTAATTACCGATAGATATTTTGCATGAAAATTTGATTTAATTTAATACCTAGATGTGATATATTTTTGTGTTTTGACAGACCCGAGCTAGTCTGATTGACAAGCAGTATGAGGCAGACAGAGAGAAACTCCACAAGATAAGACTGCTCCTGGTAAGAAGAAAAAAGACTAAACTGAACCAGTGTCCTAAGATGTTCAAATTCTATCATTCTGCAGCCATCCTTATTAATCTATTAAAACAACTTTTCGTCACTTTAAATTCTATTATTTTGAAACTTTGAATGAAAAATGAAAATGTATTTGGTTAAAATTATTCATTTTACTTCCACCATAAAACATGACTTTATTTGTTGTCTTCAAAATTTTCGACAATTTTTTTTTTCTATCTGTCCATGAAAAAAAACTTACAGTGTACTTGTATACTTATTATTTAAAAAAATTCGCCTAATGTAGATTTTGATAAAACACACGTAAACTTTGTTGAATTCAGGCGAGGAAGACTCGGGAGATTGCTGTCCTCCAGAGGAAGATTGATGAAGTGCCATCTAGAGCGGAATTAAGTCAGTACCAGCGACGCTTTATAGAGCTCTATGATCAAGGTAGATAACTCCAGCAGAACTTAGTCAGTACCTACAGCAGTTTATTAAAAAGCTGCATGAATAAGAATAATTAAGCAAGCAAGTGAAAAACACATTTTCTGACTTTTTGAAAAAAAAGTATCTACCATCAACAAAGAATCCTGATTTTGCGGGGGCATTTAAATGAGGCGGGGGGCAATTCCAAAACAAACAATAATTTTATTTTGGCCTGAATTCATGTAGTTAACCATTATCAGGGGTCTTCCAGAATTAACATATTTATTTAGAAAATAAAATAATGTTGATGTTTAAAATGTAGCTGGATAATCACCAGCCAATAAATTGTCTACAAAACTTCCTCAGTACAATGAATTCGCAAAAAAAGCAGACCCCTAACGAATCACAAATAGCCACTCCTGGCATTTTCTTTTAATCATGTACTGTATCATTGACATTTAAAGCTTTAATTAGCAGCTTGCCTTCCTTAAGAGAAAAATTAAAGGGAATGAATATTTTTTGCATATCTGATTACAGCATTTTTTATTTGTGCGTGGGTTCTAGTGCTTATTATACATGTATTATGTTGTGAACATTGTTGATATGAGAGATACTTTCCTCATATTAAGGTTCATAAACCCTCTGCTCACTCATAAAATTTTGCTTGAACTGTAATGATTTTCCAAAAGATATGTGTTTTAAAAGTAAAATACAAACAATTATAGCATAGATTTTGGGGCAAAATTGGACAAAAAAGACACTTCACCTTGGCAAATATATAAAAGAATAACAGGCATTGATGTCATTTAGAGTATCTCTCTTATCAGAGTATCAATGTACATGTACCTTAAAAGCCTTTTTCTGCTCAGTAAAAGTCTACATGATACATGTAACTCACACAGATGGTGTAATTTTCTAGTGGCTGCCACTCATAAAGAAACCAAACAGTTCTATACATTGTACAACACACTGGACGACACGAAACTGTATCTGAACAAAGAGATCAGCCTCCTTAACTCAATCCACGATAACTTCAGGCAGTAAGTACATGTGTACCTAACCAAATAACTCAATCCACGATAACTTCAGGCAGTAAGTACATGTGTACCTAACCAAATAAGTCAATCCAGATAACTTCAGGCAGTAAGTACATGTGTACCGACCTTAATCACTCAATTTATGATAGCTTTAGGCAGTGAGTACATTTTTTGTACAATGTACTAACACTCTTAAAAACTCAATTCATTAGAACTTCAGGTAGTAAGTACATATGTACTGACTTTAAAAAACTCAATCCACCATAGCTAAGGCATATAGTACTGACCTCATGGTTACATGCCAATTTTCAATATCTGTACATATAATTATTAATAAACAATAAAATAGACCTGAAGAAAGTATCTGTAAATTAATAAAACTCAATATCTAAACTGTGGTTGAATTAGATTTAATATATATATATTTTTTTAAATGTTTTAATCTATAGTGTATATTAAAGAACTCACTTATGAACAGTAGTTTTAGTTGAAAAGACAGTATTAAAGCTGGCATATGTGACAGGAGATGTTTATCTTTCTGTTTTTGTTTTAGAGCCATGGCCAGCCCAGCCTCCAGGGACCAGTTCCTGAAACAGTTTGAGAACATAGTGGAGGGAATCAAACAGAACAAGGCAAAGGTCAGGGGTCAATGTGTAGTTATTCATAGAATGTAGTATTGTATAACTATCCAAAATCAAGGCAAGCAGTGTTTTTGATGGTCTCAATTTTAGTAGGAGGGCTATAATAGCAATTGTTTATGGAATATGTTTTGGTATGGAAGTACTGTAGTAAAACAATTATGTCAGGAACACTCTGCTTGTAATATTTTGAAGAAAGCAGCTTAAGTATAAAAAAAATAATATTATAAATTTTAAAAAATGACCCTTTTTTGTGCACAATGAATAATCACTTTTCAGAGGGTGGCGCTGTAGTTGTCTAGTGGTTCCATCCCTCATTATTTCAGACCAGGAAGCTTCAGACCTGCAGCTAGCATTTCTTAAGTCCATTGGTTGTCGGGAACCTGACCCTGCAAAAAACAAAGGGGTCCTTAACTGAAGTCTTTGGGCAGTCCATTGTGTAACCCTAAATGCCAAGCACTGGCAGTCCAAACCCTTCATTTTAAATACTGTATGCAGAGGAAATTTTATCCCTGTTTTATTTTCACCCATTTTATTTTGCCCCTTTGCCCTACTCACAGGTGGGCGAATTTAAAACTCGGCAACATTATTTGCAAGCTTGAAAGAGGGAAAATGACACAGGCGCAAAATTAACCCTGAATACAGTGCCCACTCTTCAATTTTTTCTCTGACAGGCAGACTGATTAATAGTTCCTTGTTTTTCTTTGTTTTTGTATAGCTTGAAAAGCGTAAACAGGAAGAGAAGATGAAGAGAGACCAGTTGAATGATCAGTATTTAGACTTGGTGGAAAAACAGCGACTATACTTCAAAACAGTCAAGGACTTTAAGGAGGTACGTCTCAGTAATCAACAGTGTTTACAGTCCCAGCATGAATAATAACAATGTCAAAGTTAGATTACTTTTGGTTTTGAACAGATTTTATTGACAACTTGTCAAAGGGATTGGACACAAGTTCCTAAAACTTACCATATATACTCGCCTATAAGTCGGTCCTCCTATAAGTCGGTCATATTTTTGAAGCTTATGTTAAAAAGATTGATCTTCTAAAATACCAATCTTTTTATATCTCACCTGTAAGTCGGACATAGGGTTTTGGACCAAAGTTTAACTCCCAAAAAGCCGACTTATAGGCGAGTATATACGGTAGATAGTCCTCTCCCATGATTACAAAGCCCCAGCCATTAATTACCAAGGAATTTTCTAGGCCCTACCTTGATCACACTTGCGTGGATGATGCATCTAGGGATGTAAACTACCAGACGTGCTGCAGATGTTGCATCTGACCAACATTTTTCAGATATGTTACCCTCTCTAGGTTTTTTGGAACAGGTATATTCCGAAGTAACTATAGGCCCTATCTGGATCAAACATGCATGGATGATGCATCTAGGGATGTAAACTACCAGACTTGTTTTGGATGCTGCATCTAACCTACATTTTTGAGATGTGTTACCCTGTCTAGGTTTTTGGAGCAGGTCCATTCCCAAGGACCTATTTAAACTTCCTACACCAAACATATATGGATGATGCATTGTAAAATCACATACTTTCGTGGGGTCAAATTTTCGAGGTTAAGGAAAAAATATTGTTTTGGGGGATTTGATTTCGTGGTTGGAGAATGTTTAATAAGTACTGCAAATGATATTTTACATTTCGTGGTGGTCATAAATTTGTGGGTCTCTCAATACCTCAAAACCAACAAAAACTCAACCCCCACAAAAATTTGTGATTTCACAGCTGTATTTAAAGATGGACACTACCAAATTTGCTTCAGATGCTAGCGCTAACCTACAATTAGTCCTGCAAAAGACCAAGAACTTCCTCTTTTTTCCGTATAGATGCTATATACCAAAACAGGTTTTAAAAAATACACTGAAAGAAAAACCTAGTGAATTTAACTAGTGTGCCTCGTAAAGTGTTGGTCGTGATTAGTAAACTTTCATTTTACTGGTTAAGATAGTGAGTTGTGGAGCGGGGGTCGTATAGATACTTAGATACCTAGTGAAAGTTATATCAATTCTTAATTTACTAATCTTATCTAGTAAATATACCGATATCTGGTAAAACTACTTTTAAGGTAGTGATTGTATGGACAGTAAATTTACTAGTTTTCTTCGTGACTTTAACTAGTTATTTTTTTACAGTGTAAGTTGAAAATGTTTACAGATATTGCATAATGCATAGCATTTAATGAAAAGAAGAAAGCACTGAGTTCTTTGAGTGACCTAAAAAATTAAAAAATTAATCAATTCGTGATGTAAAATACCAATGTATACCAAATTGTACAAATTGTATGTTAACAAGTAAAAGTGTTATTAAATATTTGTTTACTGCATTTTATTGTTTTCCTTAAGTTTTTAAATTAGAACTTTAGACCAGAAAGACTGTTATTTTTAGAGAGAATTGGTTGACTTTTAAATACCAATTTTTTTTTTCAGGAATGTCGAAAGAATGAAATGCTGCTGAGTAAATTAAGGAAGTGATAATGAGATTAGAAGAATACTCACAGGATCAAAATGAACTGTTAAATGTGTTGGTCAGCTTAAAACAATTAAGATTGAATTCCAGCTATAGACTGTATAAAACTTGATATTGACTGATTATTACAATATTTATTCTTGGTGATATAAATGCTTAATGTGCAATTTTATAGAACTTCAGTAAAAGGTACTGAAACACTACAAAATGTTCTTCTTGTAATTAGGCACTAAAATCAGGGTTAGCCCCCCCCCCCCCCCCCCCGGAACCCACCCACACCCACCCACGCACACACCTCAAAAACACACCACTCTTTTCATCAAAAAGAGGACATAGAGTTTTTTTTGCATGCCCAATTTTTTTTATGTAGCTTTTCAATGTCAACAGGTCAAATAATTAATATCCCCGTCCCTCTTTTCTCAGAAAAATGATTCTTGGTGCCTATTTATGCAAATATTTAATATTATATTTATCCTGATACGCTGTGATCCAAAATTCCTCGCTTCTAAAGACAAATGTAATAGAAATTTCGATTTTCTTCTTGTCTATACCATCCATGATCAGTGAAATCTGAGATATACCCGCGTAACACGTTGAAACTTCATTATACCTGTAACTGATTTAAGGAATAACCATCTTCTTATTTCTTATTTGCGACCGCTAATGCTGATACGTATTCATTGGGTGCAACGTCAAAAAGATTACCAATGTTGACATTAAAAATTATATACATTCGGCATGGACTACATGTACGAATGGACATCAGCATTCATGACATTGAAATATTTGGTATAAACTTTACCTAAGTATCTATTATAATTTTGACGAAATACCGGGAGGCAAAATTGCACAATACACTAATCCGATGTAAAACAAAAATAGGTAGACAACATATTTTAAATATCCTAAAAATAAAAAAATAAAAAAAGACACAGCCCCATTAGTGTTCTTTCCACACGTTTACATTGTATATCTATCAATTATTTTTCATTTGCTTTTTTTTTTCCCGCCGGATTTTTGACAGGCGATTTCTCAAAGACCTTTCGACTGATTTTTATGAAACTTTCAGGTTAGATACCTTGTATTTACACCTATTTACATCTGCTTTCAATTTTTTGATACATGCCTTACTTTGTGAGTTATTGCCCTTTAATTGATAATTTTGATGTCTCGTGTCCACTAATAATCTCAAGAACGACATATGATAATTACATGAAAGTTGGAGAACTTGTAGCCAATACATTGTAGATGTGCATAACGATAAAATTATAAGCGGATTTCTTAAAGATCGGAAGCTATGTGACGGCAATTTCTAGTAATTTTTTTTTCATGAAATTTTGCTTCTTTTTGTATAATAACTTTTGAACCGAGAATAATTTGGTAAGAAATATATAACAAAAGTTGTGCATAATTACAAGAGCTTTCATATAAGATCAAGGAAAAGGGGCTGGCCCCTATAATTAGGGGTTAATAGCTCATACACGTTTTTTTCTGATAGCTAAAAATATTGGTATATTATGAAAAAGTTTGACTGAAATAATTTCGAACTGATTAAATCTTGTCGTTTGATATAAAGAGAAATAAACTTCAAGCTATATTTAATAGTTTTTTTATAAAACAAATATGTGAGAAACCTTACAGGAACAAGTTGTCTACTATAAGCCAAGCCTTTACTGGGCCTCTTGCATAGTTTTAGTTGATGCATCTGAAAGATATTGTTTTGATTCGGTGTTTCTCTGTTTTCTTTTTATTCAAATAATTAATATAATGTGATGATGTACACAGCAATAAGTAAAATCAAAATATTTCTGCATTAGTTTAGAGGAAGTCTTTTCGGGGCCTCTTGTTTGTAAACAACGCGCGGCATTGTGGGAAATGGGAAGGTACTAAAGACCTGATATACTAAAAACCTTATTTGACCTGATTCAAAATCGTCAGTAAATATTCCAAACAAACGAATTTTTGTATAGCATTATGCATCATAGTCATAAAGTATTTAAATAAGTCATTTGAAGTACTCAATATTGTCATTTAATCTAAAATAAAAACATCAGGTAAATATCAGGTCTTTCGTATATCCGGTTATTAGTGTGTCCCAAAAGTCGGACACATGTTTACAAACTGAAAGTTGGAAATCATGTGAAGTTGTCATACAGGAGGGGTGAAGTCTGCATACGAAGTACTTTATCAATTTTTGGAGCATTTCTTGATATACTGCACATTTATAAACAATCTTACCAATATGAGCCATATTATAATGTACCATCATGTTGAAAGACATTTAAAATTTTAATTGAATTTTTTTTCATCCATTAATCAAGAAATAAAGTCTAAAATTATAAATTCCAATCTGTAATTTTAAATTAATTAAATGAGATTATTATTACATTTTTCATTAATGAATTAGTAATTTTTCTCAATTCTAATTTTAAATTGTTTTAATGTTTTTATAAATGAATTTTATAGAGAAAAAAATATACTCATTGATATGAGAAAGCAACATGTATCCATTACAAAAAAACGTCGAAATAAAAAACTGATAAAAAATAATAAAAATGTGCATCATATGTGAATCCTTGTAAGTTGGCAGTAACACGTTTCACACCTGCTAGCTCTGTTGTTTTGTACTGGGATAGACAGGGCAAACAGCTGTTGATATAGTTTGGTCAACTTGATAATAAACAATAAGTTGACCAAATGGCAGGGCATGTTTGTATATACATTGAACCTTTGCGTCATTGTAAGTTATGCTTTACAAACACGTAGCACACACATAAGGAAAATATGAATTTTGATAATTTTGATAATTGATTATTCATGACAAATTAATATAGACCTTTCAAAAGTAATAACTGAAAATATGCATCATGTTCACCTAACACAACAGTATATTAAGAGAGTCAGATTTTAAGATGATACAGGACATTTTTCATAGTTAAAATTAATCAAAATTCAGTTCTTTTATTTTGTTGTGTGATTTTTTTTCTTCTGTTTTTTAATTAAATATTAAATTTATATGTGAACACTGATGTTAAGAAAAGAACATAAAAAAGTTATTTGAAATAAAATTTATATATTTGAAATTGGTATATTATTTTAATTTACAATTTCAGGTTTCAGTATTTTCATCTTTTGAATTGATTTTATAAGTAATATTATTTTTATTTTTAATTATTATTGTTGTTTTGAACCTTTGAATTTCAAATTTTTATATCCCTACATTTGTAAAATCAAAAATAAATTCAGTATTTTCATTTTTTTTGGTTATTAGTGTGTGGCACTAAAATTTAACATGATAATATGAATAATAATTAATACACAAATTCATAAAAATGGCTAACGTCCTTACATTTTTTGTTAATTACTTATTACATAATTAATATTTTACTATTATCACTGTAAAACAAATATAATTGTGGAAATTATTATGAATTATTTTAATATTATCTATACAATTATATTTACAAACAGCTCGCTTGAATTTAGGTGGTGTACGGTAAACTCGTAATGGCGCCCGATTTCCGTCGATTCTGAGGTAAAATTGTACGGATGTCAATATCATTCAATTAAACATCACCTTGCCAATTGCGTTCAATTTTATAAGTTTCGTTTTTCAGTCAACGAAATCATGTGAAGTTGAAAATTTCTTACCACACAAGCCACAGGCCGTATGTAGACATGCACGCACATTTAATCTGCAGCTACGAAGTACTTTATCAATCCTCTGGAGCATTATTTTCAGCAGAATTATCCGATTTATAAATTTTTGTGTGAATTGTTTACGAGGAAATTCCGACTGTTACATTAACAAGCTGAGCACTCTTGACTCTGGTTCGTGGTTCCCAGTGATAAATGTATCGAGTGATGAAAGAGTCGACGGTGACATTTTAAAGTTTGATTGGCGTGGACAATCGGAATGAAGGTTAGAAATTTATTTTACCTAAAATTTAAATTACTATGGCAGCTTAGAGCATTGATATTTTTAGAAATACACAGACACACCGATACATTATCTGTTTTAAGGCTCAGACGCTTTCTGTTAGCCTTTTAAAATCCCAACAGCTTTTTATTTTTTATTTAAATATATGTGAGCATTTAATTTCAACAAGACTCACTTTCAAAACAAAAAATTCAACACTCCACTATCCATCATAGTGATACTCTTATAGACCGTTTCACGGTAACTGCGGTACTGCTCTTTTGCAGGGCAAAATGATATAGTTTGGTGAAATATGACATATAAGTAATTGTTAAATATACGTCATTTAATTATCTCTCAACAAAAACTTTGCCAAACGTTATTATTTTGCCCTGCAAAAGAGCAATACCGCAGTAACAATGGAGGGGTAATTCACACTACACTTATTATTTGTTGAATTTACACCGTAACAATATGTTGACGGTGTGACTGTTAGGGTGAGGGCAGATACTTATTCAGTTTTAATTTAGATCGGGCTTGTCAAACCGCACTTGATATTTGGTGCAATTTATCGATGCTCTGTTCACACGGGGAGTTTAATTCAAATTAGTTTTATTAATTCGAATTAATTTACTGCGAATTAAATTACTTTGCATTAGCTCCATGTGAACACAAAGGGAAGCTTATTCGAATTAAATTTTGAGGCATGTGTAATGGCAAAATTAATTCAAATGCTACATGTTGGTGGTCAGCTTTAAGTACTTAATTGTGCTATTTTTGAGTGGATAGCCTTACTGACACTTGACTGTAGAAGTAAAATTTTTATTCGCATTTGTTTAATTCGCATTAGCTGTCATGTTAACACAGTTTGATTCCCATTAGTTTGATTCGCATTAGTTTACTTTGCAATCATTTACTGCGAATTAAACTCTCCATGTGAACAGGGCACTAGACTTTGAAGTCACACGATGTCGTGGTGTAAGTTAGGCCTACATTACCAGTCTAAATCTTGAATAGTGCTGACTTTAATGAAGAATTTTTTCCCCCACTATTTATCTGCAATTTATCCATTAAATCAAGGTGAATTTATTTTTTGGAAACTTTTGATCAATTCTTGCAAGAATGTAGCTTAAAGAATCAAAGCACTGTGGGTCCAAAGTTACTGCAGAAAAGAAATTGTGTGGATCAATAAGCAAGTGATAATTTTCTCTTCGCCAAGGCGTTGTCATGAGAGCTTGCACTATGAGCAGCGCTTCGTGCTGCTGTCTGTAATTGCTATAAATAGCTGTTCAAACAAAGTCTTTAGTATCAAAATTTATTGACAAAAAATTGCACAATTGTTGCTCAGTTAAATCTCAAAAGAAATTTGTAAAAACAATTGTAATAATAGAAAGTTTGCTTATTTTTAGATGACTGCAGGAATGGTTTGTTTGATTATTGGCCTATCAAACATTTTCCAGTCATTTGATGATACCACCACTTGGGATAGTAAGCTGCAAATATAGACTTGTACTCAGCACTTATTGCCTTTGAGAAGTAAGGGATCCTTTTGACACTGAATTTCGGTGTATGCGGACACTGAATCTCGGTGTATGCGGTCTCATTGGAGTAACCCGTCTGAAGCATTTAGCAATGGGATTGGAACCTGTGATGTAAGAATCAGCTTCTTATTGGTACTTTGATTGGTAATGTTATTTGAGAATTTTCACTCCTTCACTCATTTAGAGGTGTTAATATATACCTGTGAATAGTTTTTATTTAGACCTTTATTTGGAACTCAGTGACATTGTCCTAACATGTACTATGAGGTTTTTAAGGTCTCATTCACTTCAAATGCTGGGTGCATGGTTAAGTAACATTACTGCATCATGTTTTTGTCTTAGGTTTGATGCAGTGAATAATCAAAGTACTCAGAAGTACTGAAAGCTGGGCTCATTTACAGGGTAATGAACAAAGACTGTGATGAGAGTTTAAAAACAAATTCAGACTTGAGTGGATATGTTATCCACAAAAATATCTCTATGGCATATATGTAGTATTAAAAAGTTTTAAAATTAAATAAAATTATTATAGAATTTAACAGCATAAAATATTCATCACATGTATCGTTTGAGGCGGTTTCGGGGATTTATATACCAACAGAAGTAAATAAACACTAATGCAGCAAGATTAATTAAGGTCAAACGATTATGCACTGATGTGTCCTCAGCTGAGAATTTGCATCAAAGCGTACATCAAGTAATTAATGATGTTTACCGCATTTGTGTTAGACTGACAATACAACCTTTATTTATAGAATATGGCGCACACATCGATACCTGATGAAAACCTTTTGCATATTTTAAACAAATAATCAATGGAAGAAGATGGTAGATAGTAATTATTATAATTATTTTTTGACAATTTCAGATAACTTTGAAAATTTAATTCTGTAATCAGTGTTTGTATTGCCTCAAATTTGATTGCGCAAATGTACTATATTTTAACGTGTAAATTTGATTAAGCATCAGTGATGAAGCAGCATTTCCTGTTGAACTTCGTAGCAATGAGCCCGGCTAGAAATCAAGCTAAACTTCAGGATTATATAAAGGGAATGCCCTACCACTAGGCTACCATAAAGACAAAGATGTATTTTGGTTATATAGGAAAAAATGCTTTGGCAAACACTTATAATGAATAGAAGCTTATAGAAAATTGAATTTTATTCCTTGTCTTTTTAAAACATATGGAAATCTAAATGAAAAAAATGATTTACATGTACCCTGGTACATGTACTTTTACAAAAAAACATGGCTAGTTGGTTATGAAAATTATGGTGTCCAGATAAGGCTAATTGTAAAAGTGCTTCAGCATGTTTAGGAACAATGTGCTAACACAGTGTTCACAACACTGTCAGGCTAAGGCAACTTAAAATAACATGCAGTTGTGCTGACACAAAATATGCTGCCATGCCAACACAGCTTTACACAATCTATTACATGTAATCTTGACTGTGTGGTGTAAAAGCCTGCTGCAACATTGTTACAATTCACAAGTACATTGTCATTGTGTTGTCATAAACACACTAGACCATCGTCATAAGTGTTGTAGCACATTTTTACTTCATGCTACCTTGTAAGTGTCTTAAACTGGCCAGAATGTTGTCATAAACTTACTAGCATGGTGTTATAAATGAGCTAGAGCCACATTGTTACTTTGCGCTAGCTCTTTGTTCCTTATGCAATAGCGTTTTGTCACTTCATTAGCGCATTGTTCTTAATTGCTGTAACACCTTTACGAATGGTCTTATCCTGACACATAAAAAAATCATAACTGGATACCATCTTTTTGGCTAATTAGTCGGTTAACAACTGTTAACCATTACCATTCCTAATAAATTTTGATATGAACAAGTAATGTACATTTTCTTTATTTGAAATCATGAAAAACTAATATGTTATTTTATAACATCCTCAAATGACTGCCTGTAAACCTATATTTTTAAATAATTATAGACTACCGGAAAATGTGACAGTATCTTTGAACTCAGTTTGATGGTTTATCTTATCTTATAACAGTGTATAAGTTGCACTTTTTAAAAAAAATTCAATAAAAAATTTCAATTTCTTTTTGATAGGTGTGACTGTCATCAGAGTACTGAAATTTGATTCCAAGCACGATCATGATTTGCCAGAAGAGCATCTGTTGGGGGATGACAAGGAATAAACAGCATAATGAAATTGAAACATTCATGTGAAACAGTCTTAGTTTATGATATTGACTTTAAATATTCATATTTAAATTTTGATTTGAGAAACAGACATAAATCCACAAATATGAACAAATCAATTGCTTTCAGTTTTTCAAGAGAAATAGATTTTGTTACAGAGTCTATCTTTAGTTTGGAATAAATATTCTTTTTAAGTATGTGTCAGATCTTGCATGTTAACATCTGTATTGAGGTCTTCCGTTTCCAAGAGAAGACATACCAGTTCTAATAGTTAAGGTTATAAATGTGTGTAAATATCTGTATTTTTACAGTATAATTGATTGATTGATTGTTTACTGTTTAACGTCCCTCTCCAGAATATTTCACTTATATGGAGACGTCACCATTGCCGGTGAAGGGCTGCAAATTTAGGCCTATGCTTGGCACTTATGGCCTTTGAGCAGGGAGGGATCTTTATTGTGCAACACCTGCTGTGACACGGGGCCTCGGTTTATACGGTCTCATCCGAAGAACCGCCCCATTTAGTCGCCTTTTACGACAAGCAAGAGGGTACTGAGGACCTATTCTAACCCGGAAAGGTTTTTGCTATTTGAGTCAAAGAAATAAAGAATGGTAGCAAAGTTGACAATTGAAACATTTCACTTTCTGCTTATCGCTAAGAAGGAAGACCCACTCGTTGCTTTGCATTATAAGTATATATTAGAAGCATAGACAAAATGACATGGTCAAAAAAGTAAGATCTCACGCGCATGAACGTGTGCTTGGCTCTGATTGGCTGAAATTAAATTCTCAATATCTTTCTTGTTTCTTGTCATAATCCTTTGAAATTTTGAACACAGACTCATATTATGAAGATCTACAGCATGATATATAAGAATTTTCATGAAAGCATGTGCATGCCCGCTTGCTGCAATCTGATTGGCTGAAACATTAAATGGCGATATCTCCTTTGTTTTTTGACGAAATGCTTTGAAATTTAAAACATAGTCATGCATTAGGATATCCTACAATATGATAAAGAAAAAAATCATGAAATCACACGCATGCACGTGTGCTGCAATCTGATTGGCTTAAACTTGAAATGGCTATAACTCCCTTGTTTTTCAACCAAAGAGGATGGGATTTAGAATATAGATAGATATTAGGGACTGCTACAAGAAGGTATGGTCATCATGCACGTGCACGCACGTGCGTGCATTTGGAACGAGTGAAATGAAAAATACACTTGAAAGAGTGATTTTTCTTACTTTTTGACTGAATGCTTTAATATATTGTATATTAAAATTTGTAGATAGTGTAGACAAGATGATGTGATCATAACGCACATACATTCATATGCGCACGGGTGCAATGCTAAAATTTGAGTATAATTGGTATTCTTCTGATAAAACGTTGTTAAAGTTAAAAATGCACAGAGTTTGTCTTATTTAATGAAGCTTACAGGGAATATGGCACCAAAAAGGAGTTGGGGAGCGTTTGGGGAACATCTGTAACGGTCCCCGTTACAATTAGCACTAGTTTTACTATAAAATTGCTATTATAGAATTACTTCTTGCAAAATTAAATCTGAATTAAAAGCAAAAATCCCTAATTTTGCGTCTCGCTAAAATTTGCACACATGCAGAATTATATTCTAGTATATACATGATATATGAATATCTTTATAAGTGTGAAGGGTACTTTGTATTAATGGCCGCCTAAGCTCCATTTTGATGTACGCTCACTTTAGGATACATTTTATGTTTAGTAAATCTGAATTTATATCCCGTTTGATTCAAGAATACACCAAAAGAAAGGCAGGTGAAATTTGAGCGTTTTTTCTACAACTGTACATGAAACTATAAAAAGTATTCTAAAAGGGGAAATGCTAACTTAAAACATAGTGCATTTTGAGTTTCAAATGAAGGATGGATAAATACCGTTCCTACACTGTTCTTCGGAGCAAAGAATTACTGAGTTCTTCATTGAGCACTGAGCTTTGATCCGCCCCCAGAGAGTTCTTTGACCGGTGGCAGATCTCATTTTACGGTCACTTCTCTCGACTGCTCCGCAAATCATCAACGCATCATTATAGGGGCAAGTTTCTATTTGTTTTGAAAAATTGGGGAACATGCATGTCGTTTGTTTTCTGATGGTTCGGAAGGCTGTTGCTACCACCAGTAATGCGCTCTTCAATCGAAAATTTGCACGGCGTTAATTTTTTTTCTCTTAATTGAAACTCTGAAAGACGACTTTTGGAAATCAGTTTATTTGATTTTGTTGATTTTATTTTCCAAGTCAAACTTTTCTTTGTTAAAGAACGGCAAGAAATACAACAAATGAATTCAACGGAAACGCAATTGTATATTTTTTAATGCTTCAAGTCCCACTTGCATTACCGATTTTAGATTTTACAGAATTTTTTGCTCCAAATAGATTACTAGTATAACATTTGGCGCGATATTTGCACAATTTTTGGTCCTCTGAATGAAACTAAAAAAGAATGTAAATTTTTTTGTAATTGTAACGTCATTTTAATCACGCCATCCCGTTGCCTTGACGACGACATTTGAAGCATCATAATCTCTTAGTGCCCCTCCTATTAAATGCGACCTTTACTCGACAGACAGACAGAAAAAAGGCCGCCGTAATTATCCTTCGTGATGACTTTAGCAGATCGAAATAATACCAGCTTGAAGCCGCCTAGCTGTTGGATATTACGGAAGGTTTCGGGGTTTATCGCTACATTAAAGCATATTTGGGATGTACATGGCGTGAAATTGCATATCCATATGTAATTCCATTCTTGCCGAGGTTCCAATGCAAGTTCTAAGGTCTTAAAACATTAAATAGATTTTTCATCGATGCGGGCTTAATGAAACTTAGAAATTATTTTGATATGTGTTTTGATGCCGTGGCCTAATATGAGGTAAATGAACGCAACGTCATAGTGACGCAATGCGACGAGGTCCAAGCGGAGAGGATTTACATCTTTCAGACGAAAACGATAGCTGTGGTTCAACTGAGGACAACCAAACTTCTGGAATCCGGAAAAGAAAATCCCGAAATTATTCTGACGGAGAGGACAAAACGTGTAGCTTTAACTTTGACGGAACCCCCGTCCCAAAGCAGCGGATGGCTGCTAACGCTCGTGAAAGGGACAGGACGCATAGCGTCAACACGGCGTTCGTGACGCTTAGGACGCTTATTCCTACAGAACCTGCTGACCGGAAATTGTCAAAAATTGAGACTTTGAGACTAGCCACGAGCTACATAGCTCACTTAAATACGGTGCTGATGGTGGGATCGGATTGTGTCGACCAACCGTGTATAAAGCATCAGGCCATGATTAGAGGCGGGGTGGACAATGTACCCAAACCTGTGTGCACATTTTGTCTGAGCGCCTCCAAAACGAGACCGGTAAGGCATCACGTGACTTTTTGAGGTAATATTTGTATTAAATCTAAAGTATCTACATTGTATAAATTATTCACTGATATTAATTAGGTTTTTAGTAGGTATAATTCGTTTTCAATAAGAATTTTACATTAATCTCCATCTAATTGCATTGCATTTGTTCACACCTTGTTCTTTCATTTTTTTTTATTTCGTACGTGCCATAAATATTTTAGCTTTTTAACATTATACTTTTCAAGAACTTTGTCTAACAACGCTGGAGCAAGTAGATTTTTTTCCATTAACATTTTGCACTTTTTCATTCATAAATATTCTAGGATTCTCATACATGTAAGTAGATTAGAATTATTTTGTGTAAAGAATTTTACATTAATGGTTGAAATTCTTTTGAAAATCGTTTCATACAAAAATTCGTATTTACACATTTCATTTTTAAAAGTTTTTCCCCCGAAGTCTGTCTTAAAGGAAACATTTATTTTCGAATTTATTAATGATTCTTTTTAATTAATGTTTATATTTGAGTACTACATGTATTATGTGTTTCGTTTATGTCAGATGCTTTTCAAAATTATTGATGAGCTTTAAGAAGAATACATATTCTAATCTCAGAACTGAAGGCGAATTGTAGAATATCTATTTCGATCGATAAACATTTATAAAATGACGATAATACAATTCATTACATGAAGCTATTAACCGGAAAAGTATTGATAAAAGTTACATATATTTACAATGAATATACATTGTCTTCTACAAACATGTAAGCTATATATATAATATGATACATTTACATGCTAATCTGGTATTGAGCTGCTACAAGCACTGGCGGATTTAGAGGAGGCCTGGACCCCTTCTTTCATGTCCAAAATATACATAAGATTAAACAAATCAATTTTTTGGTGTGGCTGTGGGCCCCTTCCCCGATCCAAAACTGGTCTTCCCCCGCCCTCCTTTTTAACATTCCTGGATCCGCCAGTGACAATGAATAAATGTACCGAATGTAAGAATGTGCATCGTCGCAAGCCACGGGAAATAGAATGGACACAAAACCCGTGTGTGGTGCACTAAGACCGGGTCCGACCTGCATGCACGTTTTGTAATTAGAGATGAAGACTAATTAGATTCTCCAGATGACCGAGGGTCATTAAGCGATGTTAAAATAATAAGCCATTTTTGATGGAAGCTTCATTGTGAATATTTTATTTGTCCATGCAATCCCTAATGGGAATTTTTCTGACGATGTACTCCACTTTCGTTCATTGATATGTACAAAAGATTATTTTCTCTTGGAATTATATGTAACAAAAAAAAAAAAAAAAAAAAAAAGAAAGAAAAAAAAACCTAACCATTTTTAAAGATGAAAAAATGTTTCCTAAAACATGACTCAAAATTATTTCATTATTTTCTGAAAAAGTTCTTGACCTCACGAAGAAAGTTTAAGTAAACAGTTTAGAGGCGGAGATGGACACTAAATCTGTCATCATTGGGTCAGAGGGAAAAATGATACGAGTTTGTGCATGGAATTCAGAGGAAATTAGCTGTTAAAATTAATCATAATATTTATTAGAACAAATATTATATTGTTCATATACTATATATAAATCGTGTTAAATATTCAAAAAATATTATCAGTCATAGATTCACAAAGACATAAATGAAGCATTAGGAAATTGTTGTGTGTGTATTTTTTTTAATTTAATTTGTATATATCCATCTAACATTATTCATAAGGATAAGAACATTATTTTTATCCATGTATTAAACTAACTTAAATTCAGAAAAAACGAAAGTACATTGGCAGATTTTGCAGGGGGCCTGGGTCCTCCTTTTGTGTCAAAAATATTTACATAAGAGTTAATAAATCTACATGTTTTTATTTTGGTGTGGGTGTGGGCCCCTACCCTGAACCCCCACCCCACCACACCCTTCCCCCTAACAGATTCCCAGATCCACCACTGGAGTATGAACTTTCACAAGACCGTAGAGTCGTCCCAGAAACAAATACGTGCAGCTGTTTGTAAGAGCTTTGAACATTAATTTATCTGATCATGTTTTGTGGGAAACAGATAAATGGATTCTAGAGCGAAGCCCTAACATCCATAGTAATAAAATTATCCCGGTAGTTAAAAGAATAATTATATGCTTTATTTGTTTAGATATTACATTTTATAGCATAAAAAAATTAATAGTTACATTTTAGAATAGTATTTAAACGTTTATAACAATTATTAAATATTTGCCTTTGCTTAATACCACGTCTCTAACATTATACCGTGTATTCGCTGTTAGTCAAACATCGTAATACCGTATTTATTTACTGTATTAATATTTGATGTAAATATATTGTTGAAGAATTTAAAGGCACATCCTAAAAGTATAATTTTCTTTTATAAAGTTTCTTTTTTGATCTTTTAGCTTAAATTCAAAAACTTACCAGTAATTCTATCAACTGTCCTGACAAATTCATATATATTTACACAGATATTTCTTTTATAAATTAGTTACGGTAATTAATATCTTTATATTGTGTTGGGGGGTTCGTTACAGCTGGTTTATGTAATGATATGTACATTATTATATATTGGAGATCAGTACTATTTAATTTATACAGTAATATGTACGATCATACCATTTGTTTGACGAGTGAACATTAAATGCTTCGCAAAAGGTTTTGGAAAGGCTGAATACTTTTTCTGGAGATAAATCTATGATTATATGCGACGTATCAAAATGTGTTGAATTCATCTCAAACTATACAGCTATATTCATACAATCTACTTTTGCAGAGTTGTCATTCTTTTCTCTCTCTCTTACACATCTGCAGTGGTCTTGCATCAAGATTTTTGACTTGAGTAAACATGCACATATGATATTCCAGGAATTATTTCAAATTGAAATAAAATTTCTGAATCTTCTTACATATTTTAAGACCGCGGAACATTAACTGGCAAAATTGGAAATATACAGCTTACGTCATTTCTATCTGTTACAATCAAAACATTCAGTGATAGACAGCGTAATGGGCGGGTAAAATTCGACGCGGACGTTTGGAAAACATCGGATTGAAATTGCAGATCGAAATTCATTTTCAATCCACCTCAGCTACGCTAAGACCGCGGAACATTAACTGGCAAAATTGGAAATATACAGCTTGCGTCATTTCGATCTGTTACAATAAAAACATTCAGTGATAGACAATGAAATGGGCGGGTATAATTCGACGCGGACGTGGGGAAAACATCGGATTGAAATTGCATATCGAAATTCATTTTCAATCCACCTGAACTGTTCAAAGCAAAGAGTGAATATATGATCCAAAAATCAACTAATTTCAACTCCCGAATACATATTGTTTGAAGTTCACATTAATACGAGTTTTAGCTTATAATTTTAAGGACGCGAAAGATCATAGAAAACAAAGATTATTAAATTTTTTCAGGAGATATTTGATTCTAGATGGGAGGGGGGGGGGGGGTAAAAATTGTCGAGTCAGGTCATGGCTTAACACGACAATATATTTTATTTCTAGGATTATTAGAGTGCATGAGTTTTATGCTTATTCTCACTGAAAAATGTTGGACAACTTTATCTAAAATTGTTAAGCCCCCCTCCCCCAACACAAACATATATTTACAAAACAGAAATGAAATTGTCCCTTTATATTTATTTAAAACACTGGACAAAATAATTCAAACTGTACCAAAATTGAAATTATTTGTCTTCTGGATCAGTCAGTAACACTGTGGCTTCTAGTGTAGTTGAGGTGGATTAAAAATGAATTTCGATCTGCAATTTCAATCCGATGTTTTCCCCACGTCCGCGTCGAATTGTACCCGCCCATTTCATTGTCTATCACTGAATGTTTTGATTGTAACAGATAGAAATGACGTAAGCTGTATATTTCTAATTTTGCCAGTTAATGTTCTGCGGTCTTATGTATCTACCACAAAGGACAAAATTAGTGCATGCATTTAATAATAATGAAATTATAATAGATCCACTAGTTAGGCCACAACAATTTAATTTTTAGTTCATCGGACCTGCGCACTCTTAATATTTAACAAAATTATGAAATAATACAAATGATATTAGTTTAAAATTCCCCCATCTAGGAAATTCTCTGATAATTTCTAGTCAAAATTTTATTCAATTTTTGCGTATTTTAAGACTGCTTTCTTTTTTTAATCGAAAAAAAAAAAGTCGGAAAATGTTATTGTCTGCTTCATCCCCCTCCATTTTCTGTCTTTTAACTTTGCTTGCATAAAAAAATAATATGATTTTACTATTTAACCACTCGCCTGCTCGTAATAACACGTATTTTTATCAGATGTTGAACGAATAATAAATTAAATTGGTGTGGCCTTACGCACTATTTCGCGTGCTTAACTGTATCAATTTGTATTACAATGTAGTACTCAAACCAACGTACATGTATGAGCCGACGGTATAGTGAAATTCATATATTTCAGAAATTAGAAAAAACCTGATTAGCATGCCATGTTCACTTGTTGTTCTAAAGTAGTAGTAAAGTTCACAAGAATCTTTTTTCTAAATTTTAATAAAAGTAATTAATCATTCCTTCATGGTTTTTTTTTTCAGATTCGTGGAGATAGCTGTATGTACAAGGAGGCTAGAAACACCAACAACTGCCGCCGGTAGACGGGAGCAGTCATTATTTATTTGTAAATTTCTTCATAGTTGTTAAATAAATTAAGAATGCTGTCTTTTACTCTTCTGAAATTTTTAATTTAGAAAATAAAGCAGAAAAGAAGGTAGCTGTTTGTGTAACATTGTTACGACATATGGCAGCCTATGCGAAGGTTTGTTTGTTTGTTGTTTAACGTCCCTCTCGAGAAATTTTCACTCATATGAAGACGCCACCACTTGCTGGTGAAGAGCTGCAAATTTTGTCCTATTCTCGGCACTTTTCGGCCATTGAACAGTGAGGGATTTTTTCATGTCATCACTTACTGCGACACGGGACTTCGGTTTATATATGTTGCCATCTGAAGAACCGGTCAGTGGGATTCGAACCCGTGACGTAAGCCGGGATCAACACCTTACTTTACGACTCTAGAGCAGACACTTTTACCACTGAAGGTAAATACTTCTCAAATGCAATTGAACTCCAAGGTCAAGCGATCAAAAATTTTGTTACCAAAAGAAAGCATTTCATGGCTTAATGATATACCTCTCAATAAAAGTACATGTGGAATATGAAAACCATATCGCCAACTGTTCAAAAGTTAAAGATTTTCAAAAGTAAGTCAAACTGGAAGTTCAGGGTCAAAAGTCAAAACTGTCTGTATCCATAAGAAGGCGTCGTCACAGGAAATACACCGATGAAATTTATAAAAAGCTACAGAACTAACACCCTGCTCAAGTATTATTGCCAAAGTTATCGTTTTTTTAAAGTGGGTCAAACTCTAGGGTTAGGTCAAAATACATGTACTTAGGGAAAAGTCTGTCACAATAAATAAACATAAAAAATATGTCTGTCCTACATGTAGCCCCAACTGTGTAAAAGTTATTGTCAAGATAATGTTTTTTTTTTGTGGCGAATGTGTGTCAAATTCCAAGGTGAAGAAGTCAAATATGTTGAGACCCAAAGAAAGTCTTGTCACAAGGAATATAGACACGTAAAATACGAAAACCATAGCTACTACAAATCAAACGTTATGGGAAAGTTTTTTGCAGAAAAACAGGTAAACTCAGCTGTTTTTCAAGGTATGTATGTATTTGAAGATTGGAGATTTGTAAATATCCTGAAGCATCTCAACCGGAAGAGGAACGGTGCAACAAAAAAGAGTCATTGGTGTTCTACATGGAAGAGGCGTGAAATCATTGTCCTGTGGATCCGTCTGTCTGTTTGTTCGCAAAAAACTTAAACCTTGCCCATTACTTTTGAATGGGTGGTGCTATGACTTTCATATTTCGCAGGTGTATTCCTTTTGACAAGATCGTTGTTAGAATAAGACGGACAGACAGGACAAAGATTTGTTTTATTATTAGGTTTTATGAAATCAGTCATTGGTTTTTAATCTTCACTTTTTTTTCATTGTTGCATATCATAAAATTATCATAGAATGTATCATAAAATTGAATGTAATATTGTGTATTATTGTTCCATTTAACAAAAATCGGTAATGGTAAGAAAATTAAAAAAGTCTTTAATGGCAAGCCAAATTCACAAGAATGAGCTAAACATAGTTTCACAGTTGAAATACTAAGTTTATCGACTGTAAACTATAGTTTACAAACCATGAACTATAGTTAACAATTCGTTAACTATAGTTTTCCTCTGTAAAACTATATTTAACGGTTGTTAACTATAGTTTTCGAATGCTAATCTAAGTTTATCTGTAATAAAACGTTAACAATAGATTTTGTTGATAAACATACGAGATTCATGTCTGTAAACTATAATTTACAATCGTTAAGAGTTATAATCATAGTAAGTTTCACAAATCGTGAAACTATATTTTTCAGATCGTTAACTATAGTAAAGGGTTGTAAACCATAGTTTACAAATCGTGAAACTGTATTTATCAGATAATTATGGCACGCCGATTGGTTCAAAATTATTTTCTGCACAACGATCAAGATTTTATACACGAGCTAGATGAAAAATATACACGAGTAAAATAAAAATGCACGTATAGGTAAAAATTGCACATAGTTTGAAAGATTTTAACACAAACATAACGAAAAATACACGAATCCGAAATTTTTTACACGATTAAGGGGTATAATATGCACAAACAAAAAATCAAAAATTGCACGAGCAGAGGAAACTAAAAATTACACAAACAATTTTACTGCGCATACAGCTGCGCATATCATTATTATGCACATAGAATATTCAATGTGTTCTTGGTTTTCTGTACTCTTTATCTCTTCAGTCATGTATACTTAGCTGGATGTAATCGAGAATGGAAATTAAATGGCGTTGACGATGACATGTGCTTTACTTTGCTTTTTTATTTCTTTGCTAAACCTCGATCCGATTTCTAGCTAATGCCAATCGAACAAATGAAGTGTTTCCATGTGATCTATCTGTGAGAATACTTCAAAGTTTTTCAAAATATTATGCTTTTTCTTGTATTGACCGAGATCCTAACTAATATATGGAGGTATTATTTGATGACAAAAATTGTGACAAGAAGGAATCGTATAATGCGAGGTAAAAAAAACAAAAAAAAAACAAAACAACAACAACAACATTGCATATGATGCTCTTGACTCCGAACGAAAAGAACCAAACGATAAATATTGCGACTGACTAGGATTTTGATTTTCTATCAAAAAAAATTGTTAGAATTATTATTTTTTTGTTTTTTATTTAAATAAACTCTCTATAACTTTTGAAAATTTCTAATTTATAGATACAACTTTAACGGAAAATACTTGTATACATATAAAATTAACACTTGCATAATCAAACGATTAATAAAGTTGATTGTTCATGACATTGGCAGAATTATTGCTGATTATAATCATTAAGCTGTAGAATTAATTTTGGTACTCTTCATTTGTACCTATTTTATTTTCTTTACCACTCGGAATAGGAAATTACTCGTATATATACCTTTATTCATTTTATTGAATATATATTTTTTTGAACTTAAAAAGCTTGGTATTACCTTAGATGTACACAGCATGTATTTAGATCTAATGTCAAACATAAAAAATGTTTTATTCTAATAACACATGTAATCATACTTATAAAATATCAGGACATCAGTTTTGGTTGGAGATCTTTAGCATACTTTGTTATGAAATCCTTCCATGAAATCTCATATTTTCAGTTATAAGCTACTCAATAAAAATAAGACATTTCTTGTAAGCGTTACCCTCATTCGTAATGGCGATTGCATGATATATGTTTTCATTTTAATAAAAAGGACCAGATAAAAGGAGAATATATATATATATATATATATATATATATATATATATATATATATATATATATATATATATATATATATATATTCTATGTGCTTTATGTACATGCGCTTTTGTGTTTTGTTACTTTAAAAACATTGTGATTACTAAGTACATCTATGCGTACAATGTTACAAATAGGAAGCAATAAAAAAATTAGAATGGATAAAGCAGTGTAATAGAACGTGTTTTATCACTCTTGAAAAATGCAAATAATTTTTGTTCTTTATGGACTCGATGTGTGGCAACTATTTTCCAAGACAACAAATTCTGTTTACATTTCAAATTCGACTTCATGATTTTTAAAATTATTTTCCAAACACTACGTTTATTGTAAGATTATTTTTTAACCCAAATACATGTAAATGGCCATTATGAAAAAAAGAACATGATTATACATATACTTGTATTATTATGAAACGAACTAATCGTCAATCAGGCCTGTAGACCCCCCACCCCATTCCCCCTCATTTTCGAGTACATGTATTGATTTTGCTATAGTAAATTTTCCTTTACATGCTGATTGACCCCAACCCCAAATTTTTCACTGTTGTTAGGTCGAGCGCAGGCAAATCCCAGGATATCGTACCCTTAAATTCTTAAAAATATATTCAGGCACGTAGCATTAGAAGGGACCTCCCCCCCCTCGTTTTTTTTTGTTTTTATTTATTTATTTTTTTTTTGCAAACAGAACCTACTTCCACTGTAAAATGTCCACTGAAAAGCCCCCTTTTTGTTGCTGGATTGGAGTTGAAGGTGCCTCGATCACTACCTCAACGAAATAGGATTTTCGAGATTGGACGCTTTACCTTTTTTCTGCTTGTTAATTAGAATGTTTAGGTCTAATTTGCCCCCACCCCTCCTCACTTTATAAAGCGATACTAAATGTGTATGAGCATAGTATGATTTTAAATTTTAAACTCCTTTATATGCATTTTACCTATTTAAAATAATCTACACTAGAAAAACAGAAATTCACATATAAGTAAAACACTGTATAATTTTACTACGAGTTATTTAAAAAAAAATTATGGATTCGTTTAGTATTAAAATTAAAGTTGCGCAATTATGTGTTCGTTTTTTTTTTTACTGTTTACTTCTAAAAATGTATCGGACAAATTCCACATCCCAGATGGCAGCAACATTGCTTCAAAATCTCTGAATGAATTGCTAGTAACCTTCAATCAAAAGGTATTATTGATGTGTCAAATAACTATAAATCGATTAGCGTACAGGTGTCTTTCATTCCAGCACCAGCAGGGAGCCAGGAATCTCTCGATATGAAAAGGTCACACATCCACAACCTTAATTATTACCAAAGTACAAACAGTGGGTGGTGGAGGAAAAGAGTTTCATTTGTTGTTAGTTAACTTTCCTGTATTACCTCACGCTGTTTTTATTTATTTACCTTTACTATGATATTATCATTGTTTTGAACTTTCAAAAGATATTGCTATATAGAGGAATGACATAAAAAAAATCTAACAATCAAACACGTTACTGATAATATATATGCCCCCCCCCCCCTTTACGTTTTCTATACATGACTGTGTAGAATGTTTTAAATAGAGGGGTGTTAATTTATATGCATATTGTAGTCATTGTATAAAACACAATGTGCGTATTCTTGAGAGTCTAGCGTAATTCTGAAAGACTGAATCCTTTTTAAAAGATTGAATAAATATTGTTAACACATTATTCATCCTCTTGTTTTATAACGTTTCAAGCATCTGAGCCACACTGAGCTCTAATGAATATTAATGAAATGTGCGCAATGATGATGCGCCATATATTATGTCGATGTTGTATTCTCACTTGTGCAGTTTTCGTTTTTACGTTTGTGTAATTTTCTCATTATATCGTGTAAATATTTTCTTGATTGTGTAGTTTTTGTATAGTTTGTGTAAATTTCAATAACTTTGTGTGTATTTCCCGCACTTTGTGTAAGTTTTGACTTGCTCGTGTAATTTTTGTTTAAGCTAGGTCGTGCAGAAAATATTTTTGAACCAATCGGCGTGCCATAGATAATCTATGTTTTGCAATTGCAAATAATTGTTTTCAGTGTTAAGTATAGTTTACGGTTAACTATGGTTTACAGATGTAAAATATAGATTTAACGTTGTTAACTATAGTCTACAGTCCGTAAACTATAGTTTACAACCGATAAACCTAGTTTATCTACTGTGAAACTACGTTTAAGATCATTTTTGTGAATTTGGCGTGCCATAGTCTTTAATGAAAAAAATATCTTGAATTTTCTTAACTAAATGAATCTCGACTGTTTTATATTCATACGCAAATAACCATCATCTGTATATTATTTTGATACTGTTGATGACCTGTTGGTGACCTAAATACACATGTAGTCTAATCGATTGTTTTTCTACCTGAAGACATGTTCTCTTCAATTTCATGGTAAAACATTACCAGTTCCCTGTCAATGTTCAGTGTAGGCTCCATACAAACCAGTTTCTCTCTGTATAAAACTTCCTCTACATGTAGTAGTGAATTAAGTTACTACAGGGTACTTTAAAAGTAAATATACTTTTCTTTTACTTTTAGATTTCCAGGCTGCTGCCTGTCTTTGTCAAACAGGACCGGATTTCTTACTTCCAGTGCGTAAATATGGAACAGTATAAGAAAGTTTG